>NW_026756820.1:0-1142 GCF_022355385.1 Mustela nigripes
GGCTGGCACCTACCCCCCCAAATATGTCTTAGTATGCTGGGTCGGTACCCAAAGACGGGTAAGACTGATCCCTCACCATAGGAACTTAAGACAGGGGCTCCTCGGCCAGGGGGAGTACCCGATGACGGGTAAGCATGTGTGCTGAGGATTGGCAACCTAAGACAGGCACGATCCCTGTCTTATAAACAATAAAAAAGGGGGAGCTGTGGAGATCCATCCAGCAGATGCAAGAAGTCACACAGACAGAAGTGCCTGAAGATTGAGGAACTGAGAATGATTGGTTTAGGAGGATGTGGGTGCGCTCGTGGCTGACGCACACAGCACCAGGAGCCAAGAGATAAACGCATGATCACCGCTAGAGAACAATAGAGTCCTGTATGGTTACATAAGGGTCCACAAGGACCCTGCGTGCACGGCGTTATGATTGGCCAAATAGGGAGGAGAGAACGGGTGAACTTCGCGAATAAATACTGCTGTAAGTGCTTGGTGCGGCGCGGCCGCCATTACTCATAAAAGAAGCTTGCCACTCACCTCGTCTGCGGGTACTTTTTGTGGGCCGAGAGCGACAGGGTCCGATGTGTTCAGTGTGCGGCCAGCTGTCTGGGTGGGGCCAGGAGGTGGAGGCACAGGCTGTGTCAGAAAGGGCATGAGTGCCCATGTCAGCATATATATTTGGGGTACAGCCGAATATCGTGCAGGTTGATCCTCATTTGGGGTTTCTGGATAGCCCCAGAGGGCAATGTTTTTCTTCTGGAGGGCAAGCCGAGTGCTGCATTGTAGTTCTGGATTGCCAAACTAGAGGGATTTTGGGCCAGTAGTCTGAGGACGGAAGTCTGAGAACCCAAGCTAGGCCTAGGTTTCTGGGTGAGGATATCGCAGGCACAATCTACAGACCTGAATCGAGATCTCATGCATCGGAAGTCAGGGCGACGATCAGATGATCGCTCAGGTTGGACAGTCTGTCCCTGATGGACCCTTCTTGAAGGGGGGGTGGATCACGAGGCCATGGGGGTTTTCCCACGATGGGAGTTGTGAGAAGCTCCTTACTGCAAAGATTCTTCTACAGGACAATTGAGACCTGTTGGTTGGCTCCAGGTCAACGATTCTGAGCAGGGTTCTAAGGATGGATGGCTGGGTAGCCC
>NW_026756821.1:0-1142 GCF_022355385.1 Mustela nigripes
AGAAGACATGATCATGGCCAGGCAGTTGGAGTGAAAACTCTACATATAACACGCCCGATGGAGGATTGAAAGCAGTGGCTTTGATACTTCGTGTACATCAGAAAACACAGAAGATATCAGGGAGTTTGAACCTCAGGAATAAAACTGATAAAAATAATAAAATAAAATAAAATAAAATAAAATAAAATAAAATAAAATAAAATAAAATAAAATAAAATAAAATAAATAAAATAAAAAAGTTACTGATGAAAAGATTGATAGCTGACTGGATGAAAAGTGCAGGAAGATGGCAAAAGCACAGGATCAAATTAGTGACCTGGAGGGAAAAAAAAAAAAAAAAACACTGGGAAAAATGTAAGCAAAGTCTGAGAGAGAAGGAAGAATGATGGAACATGTAAATGAGCTTAGGAAAATCATCGACTTTAAGTAATGGAAAGAGGTGCCTATTGTAGGATAACTAGGAGGGAGAGAAAAAATAGGGTTGAACATGTCATTGAGAAATCAGAGCTGAAAATGTCTCTCATTCGGGAGCAGAAACAGAGATCCAGATTCAGAGGCACAGAGGACTCCCATCACGATTCACAGAAGCAAAGCAATTCAATACATAGTGTCATTCCCCTGTTAGCAATGCAGTAATTCTCTTTACCCAAATATGTGTGGGAGAATAGTTTGTCCATAGCCAAGTCACTGACTTCAAAGAATAAGCTAAACCACCTTTTGAAGCAGGTCGGATAGAGGAAGCTACACCGGCCCAAGCCAACATCCATTTTTCTGAACAATGGTAGGGCAGTGGTTTTTGTCTAGAACTATGAAGTATTAAGAGGACAACTATTTAAGGAGACAAGATGGCATGAAAGTAGCAGTAGGAGGCATTTCAACCTGTACCTTTAAATGAGCTATTTACCTACCCATGAACTCGGATCATCCATGAAATCAGCCTGAGATCAGAATTATACCCATCTGGATCTTTACAGGGACAGAAGACATCACAGGTCAGGTAAAGCAGAGTGGAACATCAGACTGATACGATATTGGAAGATAAACAAAAGGGGGAGTGAGCCACCAGAGGCGACTGATTGGAAAGTATACACCTAATATGAGAATGTCCTGAATCTGGGGACCATCATAAACTTGGAGACTGG
>NW_026756822.1:0-986 GCF_022355385.1 Mustela nigripes
CAGTGTAGGAGGGTTCCCCTTTCTCCGCATCCTCGCCAGCATCTGTCATTCCCTGACTTATTAATTTTAGCCATTCTGACTGGTGTGAGGTGATATCTCATTGTGATTTTGATTTGTATTTCCCTGATGCAGAGTGATATGGAGCACTTTTTCATGTGTCTGTTGGCCATCTGGATGTCTTCTTTGCAGAAATGTCTGTTCATGTCTTCTGCCCATTTCTTGATTGGATTCTTTGTTCATTAGGTGTTGAGTTTGATAATTTCTTTATAGATTTTGGATACTAGCTTTTTATCTGAGATATCATTTGAAAATATCTTCTTCCATTCTGACGGTTGTCTTTTGTTTTGTTGACTGTTCCTTTGCTGTGCAAAAGCTTTTGGTCTTGATGAAATCCCAATAGTTCATTTTGCCCTTGCTTCCCTTGCCTTTGGCGATGTTCCTAGGAAGATATTGCTGCGGCTGAGGTCAAAGAGGTTGCTGCCTGTGTTCTCCTCAAGGATTTTGATGGATTCCTTTCTCACATTGAGGTCCTTCATCCATTTTTAGTCTATTTTCATGTGTGGTGTAAGGAAATGGTCCAATTTCATTTTTCTGTACGTGGCTGTCCAATTTTTCCAACACCATTTGTTGAAGAGGCTGTCTTTTTTTCCATTGGACATTCTTTCCTGCTTTGTCGAAGATTAGTTGACCATAGAGTTGAGGGTCTATTTCTGGGCTCTCTATTCTGTTCCATTGATCTATGTGTCTATTTTTGTGCTGTCTTGATGATGACAGCTTTGTAATAGAGCTTGAAGTCCAGAATTGTGATGCCACCAACTTTGGCTTTCTTTTTGAATATTCTTTGGCTATTCGAGGTCTTTTCTGGTTCCATATAAATTTTAGGATTATTTGTTCCATTTCTTTGAAAAAAAATGGATGGTATTTTGATAGGAATTGCATTAAATATGTAGATTGCTTTAGGTAGCATAGACATTTTCACAATATTC
>NW_026756823.1:0-1142 GCF_022355385.1 Mustela nigripes
CCCAGGGCAAGAAACCTTGTGGTTGGCATGTTGTCCAAGGTTCAGTGTAGTTGAAACAATTGTGGCCCATGAGTCCCCGCCCATGCTTGCGGGCCACATTGGTCACAAACAAACTTTGTGACCCTCAGCCTGAGCCCAGTCCTCAGGTAAGGCCTCTCAGTGGCTGGAAGGAGAGACAACATATTGGGCTTGCAATGCCCCTAAGCCTCAATTTTTAACCATAGTTCGGGTTGTCCCTTCACTCTTCCCCAGGGCTCTGCTTTGGAATTCCTCTTTTGTTGGGACACCTGAGGTAACAAGACTCGTTCATTTCCCATGAAGTCACCCGGAAATTTCACGACCATGAGTGACACGATATTCAGAGACAAAAACTTGAGCAAGAGCCTCACCCTCGTCCTTTTTTCAAATCCTGATGAGTTCTCCTCATGGTCTGTAGATCAGTCCTGCCATACCTATGACCCAAAACATAAGCCGAGTTTGTGTTTTCAGACAACTGTCCAAACAGCCCTGGCCTACACACCGTACATGCTCAGGTCCCTGGAGCCAAACATTAAGACTGGGCTTGCCCTCTCCAAGGGAATTGTATGTGCCCATTCCAATGGCAACAACCCGTCTAATAGGATAAACCTCCAAAGTCCCTGAGGCTATCCAAAAATTTGTGGCTTCCCTGGACAAACAGGGGCAATCTGGGCCCATCTGAGCACCTACCGGCACTCAGACCCATGGACTGATGTCCCCAGAGTAAAAAGGAACGAACAGGCCCATATGCACCTATCGGATCTATTGCTTTGGTTTCCAGGCATCTCTCCTTTGAGGTCCTTAGAACCCTTAGAACCCTGATTTTGCGTCTTTCCTTATGGGACATCCTTGCTCCATCCAACAGGTTTCGACTGTCCCACAGGAGTCCTTGTGCATAGACCACCTCACAACTCATATCATGGAAAGCTTCCAAGGTCACATGATGCCCCGGATCTTCATGAAGGCGGATCATGGAAAGAAACTCCAACCTGAGTCAATGGCTGATATTCGCCTTGACTTCAGTTGCACGAGGTCTTGATTAAGCTCTTCAGAGTGCACCTGCTGTGCCCTCACCCCAAAACCTAAGCATAGCTAGTGTTCTCACACTTCCGTCCTCACTCTCC
>NW_026756824.1:0-1142 GCF_022355385.1 Mustela nigripes
ATTGCTCTCTGTGGATTTGGCCCGATCCCAATTGTTTTTCGTCAATCTCTGGGATGGGAGGACTCCTTTCAGGTTTGTTACCTCAGGTGTCCCACCAAAAGAGGAATTCCAAAGCAGAACCCTGGGCAAGAGTGAAGGGACAACCCGAAGTATGGTTAAAGACGATCACTCACGTTGGACCTTATGTCCCTGAGGGCCACTTCATGAAGGGGGGGGTTGATCACGAGGCCATGGGTGTTTTCTCACGATGGGAGTTGTGAGAAGCTCCCAAATTCAAAGATTCTTCTGCAGGGCAATTGAGACCTGTTGGTTGGCTCCAGGACAACGATTCCGAGCAGGGTTCTGAGGATGGCTGGCTGGGTAGCCCACCTCGCATTCCAATTGTCTCCTAGCAACAAGACAGGTTAGATCTATTGGATATGGGTGAGCAACCGAGGAGGCTGAGTTGAAATGGACTCTCCCGTGGATGTGTCCTAATATGATTTTGTGTCTATGGAGACCTTGGAATGAAGCTGTGGCACTGGGGCCCTGAAGGGTTCTCCTAAAGAGAGGCATTCACACAGCTCCATCGTGCAAGTTTCCCATGTGTAGATGAGATTTGTTCTGATGGGTGAGTCAAGAAACAGCCATATGCTGTTATTGAAATCCAGGCCTCTGAGGAGAGATTCCTGGAATCCAATGCAATGGATCCGATAGGTGCCTAGGGGCATGTTCGTGCCTTTTTACCTCTGGTGATATCAGTCTACGGGTTGAGTGCAGGTAGGTGCTCAGATGGGCCAGATTGCCCCTGTGTGTCCTGGGAAGCCACAAATATTGGGATGGCCTCAGGGACTTTGGAGTTTCATCCTATTAGTATGGTTGTGGCCATTGGAATGGGCACATAAAATTCCCTTGGATACGGCAAGCACAGTCCTCAGGTTTGGCTCCAGGGGCCTGAGCTTGTAGGGTGTGTAGGCCACGGCTGTTAGAACAATTGTCTGAAAACCCAAACTCGGCTTATGTTTCGGGTCATAGGTATGACAGGACTGATCTACAGACCATGAGGAGAACACTTCGGGATATGAAAAAAGGGCGAGTGTGAGGCTCTTGCTCAAGTTTTTGTCTCTGGATATCGTGTCACTCATGGTCGTGAAATTTCCGGG
>NW_026756825.1:0-1142 GCF_022355385.1 Mustela nigripes
GTAAGAATATGTTTAGTTTTGTAAGAAACTGCCCAACTGTCTTCCAAAGTGGTAGCACCATTTTGGTGTTAACACCAGAATGAATGAGAGTTTCTCTTGTTCCTCATCGTCAAAAGCATTTTATGTTGTTAGTATTTTGGATTTTAGCCATTCTATTAGATGTGTATTGATATATCATTGTGTTATTTATTTATTTATTTTTAAAACAGATTTTATTTATTTATTTGACAGAGAGAGATCACAAGAAGACGGAGAGGCAGTCAGAGAGAGAGAGATAAAGGGAAGCAGGCTTCTGCTGAGCATAGAGCCCAACGTGGAACTCGATCCCAGGACCCTGAGATCATGACCTGAGCCAAAGGCAGCGGCTTAATCCACTGAGCCATCCAGGCGCCCCTCTTTGTTCTTTTAATTTACAATTCCTTAATTAGACATGCTTTGGATCATCACAGCATCTTTTCATATCATTATTGCCATCTCAATATATTCTTCAGTGAGGTGTCTGTTCCAGTCCTTGCCAATTTTTCAATCAGGCCATTCATTTTCTTGTGTTTGAGTTAATAAATACATAATGATAATAAATAAATAAATAATAAATAAATGAATTAATTTATTATATATATTATATATGTTATATATGTTACATGTAGTATATTATATATATTATTATATATTAAATAATAATTTATGAAAAATAAATTTACTAATGAGGCCAAGAATTCAGAATCACAAATACTTCAGAACTAATAATAACGGCCTTCACTTGATGTTATTCTATAAGATAAATCCTATGATCAAGTTTCAATTTTAAATTCTTACAATTTTTAATTCTTAAATCCTTACGAAGAAGCATCATTTGGAGGGAGCAGTTTTCATAATTTAGCATCCATCAGACTTTTTTTAAAGATTTTATTTATTTATTGGACACAGAGAGAGAGAGAGAGAGAGATCACAAGTAAGCAGAGAGGCAGGCAACCAGGGAGGGAAGCAGGCTTCCTTTTGAGCAGAGCCCGATGTGGGGCTGGATCCCAGGACACAGAGACCATGACTTAAGATGAAGGCAGAGGCTTAAGCCACCACCCACGTGATGAGAGAGCACCTCAGGTGCCCCTCATCCATCAGTCTTAATTGTTTGGAGGAAAATG
>NW_026756826.1:0-1142 GCF_022355385.1 Mustela nigripes
CTCAATTGTCCTGCAGAAGAATCTTTGCTGTTGGGAGCTTTAAAAAACTCCCATCGTAGGAAAACACCCATGGCCTCGTAATCCACACCCCCTTCAAAATGGGGCATCAGGGACAAATGTCCAACAAGAGCGATCGTCCGATCCTCGCCCTGACTTCAGATGCATGAGATCTCGATTCAGGTCAGTAGATTGTGCCTGCCATATCCTCACCCAGAATCCTAGGCCTAGCTTGGGTTCTCAGACTTCCGTCCTCAGACTACTGGCCCAAAAGCCGTCCAGTTTGGCAATATAGACTACAATGCAGCACTCTGCCTGCACTCCAGAAGAAAAACATTGCCCTCTGTGGCTACCCAGAAACCCCAAATGAGGATCAACCTACACGCCATTCGGCTATACCCCAAATATATAGGCTGACCAGGGCACTAATGCAATTTCTGACACAGCCTGAGCCTGGACATCCTGGCCCCACCCAGACAGCTGGCCGCACGCTGAGCACATCGGACCCGCCATGGCCTTAGGTCGTCATCTCTTCTCACCTCGGTTTTCAGGCTTCAGATCCTAGACCTTATCTCCAATCACGGCCTGGGTTTTAAAATGAAGCAGAAATCAGAACTCTTTCCCCATGGCAAGAAACCTTGTGGTTGGCAAGTTGTCCAAGGTTCAGTGTAGTTGAAACCAGTATGGCCCAAGAGGCCCCGACCATGCTTGCGAGCCTCATTGGTCACAAATACACCTTGTGACCCTCAGCCTGATCCCAGTCCTCAGGTAAGGCCTCTCAGTGGCTGGATGGAGAGACAGCATATTGGGCTTGCCATGCCACTAGGCCCCAATTTTTAACCATTGTTCGGGTTGTCCCTTCACTCTTCCCCAGGGCTCTGCTTTGGCATTCCTCTTTGGTGGGACACCTGAGGTAACAAACCTGAAAGGAGTCCTCCCATTCCACAGATTGAGGAAAAACAATTGGGATCGGGCCAAGTCCACAGAGAGCAAGATTCGTCCATGGCCCCTGAAGCCACCCCAACATTCCACGGCCATCCCTGATACAAAATCCAGAGACAAAAGCCTGAGCACGCGCCTCAGATTCGCTCATTCTTAATATCCTGAAGAGTTCTTCAGATAAGAACATACACGGCACTCAAATG
>NW_026756827.1:0-1142 GCF_022355385.1 Mustela nigripes
CTAAAGCAATGGCGGGTCCGATGTGCTCAGTGTGCGGTCAGCTGTCTAGGTGGGGCCAGGAAGTCCAGGCTCAGGCTGTGTCAGAATGGGCATTTGTGCCCAGGTCAGCCTATATATTTGGGGTACAGCCGAATGGCGTGCAGGTTGATCCTCATTTGGGGTATATGAGTAGCCCCAGAGGGCAATGTTTTCTTCTGGAGTGCAGGCAGAGTGCTGCATTGTAGTCTGGATTGCCAAATTGGAGGGCTTGTGGGTCAGTAGTCTGAGGACGGAAGTCTTAGAAACCAAGCTAGGCCTAGGATTCTGGGTGAGGATATGGCAGGCACAATCTCCAGATCTGAATCAAGATCTCGTGCATCTGAAGTCAAGGCGAGTATCAGACAATCGCTCAGGTTGGACATTCCGTCCCTGATGGTCCCTTCTTGAAGGGGGGGTGGATCACGAGGCCATGACGGTTTACCCACGATGGGAGTTCTGAGAAGCTCTGAATTGCAAAGATTCTTCTGCAGGAAAATTGAGACCAGTTGGTTGGCTCCAGGACAACGATTCCGAGCAGGATTGTAGGGATGGATGGCTGGGTAGCCCACCTTGCATTCCAATAGTCTCCAAGCAACAACACAGGTTAGATCTGCTGGATAAGCGGAGCAACCGAGGAGGCTCATTTGAAATGGACTCTCACGTGGATGTGTCCTAGTATGATTTTGTGTCTATGGATACCTTGGAATGAAGCGGTGGCACTGGGGCCCTGAAGGGTTCTTCTAGGGAGGGGCTTTCACACAGCTCCATCGTGCAAGTTTCCCATGTGTAGATGATTTTTGTTCTGATGGGTGAGTCAAGAAACAGCCATATGCTGTTATTGAAATCCAGGCCTCTGAGGAGAAATGCCTGGAAGCGAATCCAATGGATCTGCTAGGTGCCTAGTGGCCTGTTTGTTCCTTTTTACCTCTGGGGACATCAGTCTACGGGTCTGAGTGCCGGTAGGTGCTCAGATGGGCCCAGATTGCCCCTGTTTGTCCTGGGACGCCACAAATATTGGGAAGGCTTCAAGACTTAGGAGGTTTAACCTATAAGTACGGTTGTGGCCATTGGAATGGGCACATACAATTCCCTTGCAGATGGCAAGCACAGTCGTCAGGTTTGGC
>NW_026756828.1:0-1142 GCF_022355385.1 Mustela nigripes
TGGTTTCTCCTAAACTGAACGTAGGACAACATGGCAACCACAAGGTTTCTTGTCTTCGGTAAGCAGGAGTTCTGATTTCTACATCACTGTCACCCCTGGGCAGTGATTGGAGTTAAGGTCTAGGTTCTGAAGCCTGAAAACTGAGGTAGGGCAGAGATGATGACTTAAGGCCATGGCGGGTCTGATGTGCTCAGTGTGCAGTCAGCTGTCTGGGTGTTGCTCAGGAGGTCCCGGCTCATTTGTGTCAGACAGTGCATTACTGCCCAGGTTAGACTATATAATTTGGGTATATTCGAGTGCCGTGTCGGTTTCTTCTCATTTAATGTGTCCGGGCAGCTCATTAGGCAATATACTTTTTCTAGAGTGCAGGCAGAGTGCTGCAATGATGGTCCGGAATTGCCAAACTTGTGGGCTTCGGGGCCAGGAGTGTGAGGACGGAAGTCTGAGAACACAAGCTAGACTTGGGTTTCATGGCGAGGGCACGGCATGTACCCCCTGAATATCTGAAGCAATATCTCATGCTTCTGAAGTCAGAGTGAGGATCAGACGTTGGCTCAGCTTGGATTTTCTGTTCATGACGGACCCTTCATGAAGGGAGCGGATTCTCGAGAGCGTGGAGGTTTTCCCACGTTGGGAGTGGTGGGATGCCCCCTCAAAGGATTCCTTCTGCGGGACAAGTTAGATCTGCTGGATCCCGCGGAGCAACCGAATACGCTCAGTTGAAATGCACTCTCCTGTGGATGGGGCCTAATGTGTTTTTGTGTCTATGGAGACCTTGTAAAAGGGCAGTGGCACACAGGCCCTGAAGGATTCCCCTAACTGGAGGTTTTGAGACATCTTCAAAGGATAATTTTCCCATCTGGAGAAGAGATTTGTTCTGATTGCTGCCTCATGAAATCACCATATGCTAATATTGGAAACCAGGCCTCTGAGGAGAAATACCTGTAACCGAAAGCAATGAATCTGATTCAGGCCTAGGGGCCTGTCTGATTCAGTCTTCTTCTCTGGGGACATTCATGTACGCTGAGTAGAGGTAGATGCTCAGCTGGTTTCAGATGACCCTTGCTTGTACTGGGTGGCCTACATTATTGGGATGTCCTTGGGGACTCTGGAGGTTTTTCCTAATTTGTACGATTGTGGAC
>NW_026756829.1:0-1141 GCF_022355385.1 Mustela nigripes
GTTCCGTGGGCTGCTTTTGTTGCTTGCCTTAGCCTAGTATTCGCAGCACTGTGTGAGAATCCCACATAGAGCGAAAGCCTCTTTGCGCAGGCATCCCCTCTGAGAAAGCACAGCATTCTTTGGGAAATCAGAGTCGGGTCCGAGGGATTCTCCTGTTGCCTGAGCTGGTCTTCTCAGCCCTGTGTAATAAACCCACATGGAGCGAAAACCTCTATGCCTCGGCATCCACTCTTCCTGAGAGAGAAGCACGCTAGCGCCTGTGGAAAGAGCCTTAAGGAAAGGGACACGTTTTGCACTGCGCTCGCCAGGAGCATATCTGTGGAAGGTGCAGCACGCTGTCCATGGAGAAGTGCAGGAGCTGTTGGCCTTCTGGTCTGGAAACGGTTACGAAGCAGGAGAGCCGGCCCTGACAGGCACAGCGTCTGGTGGTAATACAAGTGTCACCGGCTCCCAGTGTAGAGACACGGAAGCCTGGCTGTTAAGTAGACAGGAGGGATGAGTATGGCAGGGCGCGCGCTCCACTCATAGGAAGGAGTCTGGGTAGAAAGCATGCCTGTCCTGAGCCTCTGGGCCCAAGGAGCCAGCAGCTCCTTGGCCACCTGTCCCTGGGGCATATATGCTCTAGCCACCAGGCGCCTATGCTGAACTCGCAGCAATAGCTCCAAGAAATAACAGGGAATCAGTTGCTGCTTTCCTCCACGATGTGGAAGCTTGGAGTAGGCACGGGGTTAAAGGGGAAGGAGTGGGGACAGTCCCTCAAAGCTCCCTATTCAGTGGACAGGCGGTGTGCAGGGATCCTATCACCTCTCCTTTCCTGTTGGGAAAGCCCTGGCCTAGTCCGCGAGTCCGCCTGAGCGCCAGAGTAAAAGGCCAAGCGATGCCTACACTGGGAGTTGGTAGTGGGCATAGAGTGCCGTCTAGTCTATGCACGCTACTGCAGCGTTGTGGCTGTGTCTACTTAATTCGGGATGGCATGGTGAACCCAGGACGTGAATATGGAGCCCAGGAGCGCAAAGCAAAGAGGCACCAGCTCTCCCGCAACTCTTCTTCCTTGACACGACTGAAGCCTTGCTGAGAAAGCAGCAGCGTAGTGCGGTTCGCTCCAAGCCAAAGCCTCTGTGAAAGCACAGCATTCGATGAG
>NW_026756830.1:0-1141 GCF_022355385.1 Mustela nigripes
CATAAATGTAACCCTGACCCTGACACTAACATGGGCCCTCCCCCGAATCCTATCTCTGAACCTAACCCTAACACTAACCCCTAACCCTACCACGGACCCTGACCCTAACAAGTTCTAACCCTAACCGTCCACATAACGCTAAACGTAGAACTAACCCAAAACGTTAACAATAACCCTGACCCTATACCTGACTCTGATCATAACCCTAACCCTGAACTTTGCCTATAGCAGACCCTGACCCTAAAGCTGACCCTGGCCCTGACCCTAAACCTAACCATGACCATAACAATGACCACTACATAATCTTGTCCCTGACCCGAATGGGGACTTTATACCAGTACCTGATCCTGACCGTAAACCTGACACTGGCCCTAGACTTCACCCTGACCCCGACCAAGGCAAAGACCAGAAACGTAACCCTGACCCTAACAGTGACCCTGACCCTGAACTTAACACTAACCCTGACACTGAATGGGAGCCTGAACCTATCTCTAACCCTAAACGTAACCCTGACCCTGACACTAACATGGGCCCTGACCCGAAACCTAATGCTGAACCTAACCCTAAATCTAACCCCTAACATTATCCCTGACACTGACCTTACCCCGGTCTAACCCTAACCCGCAACCTACCACTAACCCTAAAATTACCCCACTTTAACAAGAATCCTGACCCTCTCCCTGACCCTGATCATAACCCTAACTCTGAACTTTGCCTACGTCAGAACTTAACCTTAAAACTGAACCTGGCCTTGACCTTAACACTGACCCTAACCATGAAGGTAAACCTAACACTGACCCAATCCGAGATCCTGAACAGAGTAGTAACCCTAAAGCTAACCCTGATCCTGAACCCACTCATAAAACATAACCTAAACATGAAGCTGACCTTACCATAACCATGAACTTAACCCTGACCCTGACCCTAACCCTGACACTAAACCTGTCCCAAACCTAACCCTGACCTGACCTGACCTTGCCCCCAAACCAAAACTTGAACCTGACCCTAAAACTGACCATGACCCTGAACCTGACCCTAAACCGAACCATCAGCCTAACACTGACCCAGAGCTTGACTCTGACCGTAACGCTAACCCTGGAACTACTGTGATCCTGACCCTAAACCTAACCATGAACCTAAC
>NW_026756831.1:0-1141 GCF_022355385.1 Mustela nigripes
ACTCCTTAACGCGGTGAGGGGAGCAGGTCTGCGTGGTGGAGGGCGCGGTAACCTTTCTGTTGGTTTGCACCTGTGCTTGGCCGTGTGCATCTTTCTCTGATCCCTGATCTTTTCTCACTGCCGTATCTCCTCTCGTGTCCTGACCTCTGGCCCATGCTCAGCCTGGAGAAAAAAGGCCGCGTGTACCTGGTTGGCTGGCAGACCCTGGGCATCATGGCCATCATGGATGGAGTGGAGTGTATCCACAGCTTTGGTGCCGGTGGGACCCCAGTCTAGACTTTCTTCCTGGCTCCTCCTGAATGCAAACTGATTTCCTACCCCCATCCCCAGCACATGGGGGTTCCTCATTCGATGTCCAGACTGTCCTGTTTGAATAGGCATTTCAGTCAAATGCTCCTTGCTGTGAACCCCTACTCAGGACTTGGTTCCTCAACTCCCAGCCCCGCTTAGCTGTGGCCTCCCATGTGTGTGACACCTCACCCTCCATCCCTCTGGGCATTTTGCTTCAAGACCCATGAACATTCCCCCAAGCCTAGAATCAATCTTTCCTATAAAGCCCATCACTCCTTTCTCCCTGTCCTTAAACGTTCCAGACTACCGAGATGTCCGCGGCTTTCTCACTGGTGATCACAGTGACATGTTTAACCGGAGGATGGAGGTCCTCCACCAGGTGGGGGGATGACGGGACATGGGGAAGGTTGTGAAGGTGACAGGTGTGCAGGGAGTGGCAGGTGAGGGGCGCTGGGGACAGGTGGGGGAGGAGAGCAGGCAGACAGTCCAGGGAAGGGAATATGGGTTAGAGGTCGGGAGGCTTTGGGGTAGCACAGGGAGGGCAGAAGGCTCTGGATTCTCCCTCTAAAGCTGGCTCTAGTCCAGGGCTCTTCCCTCAACTTGCTGCATCATCTTGGGCAAAACACTTGTCCTCGTTGAACCTCGGTTCTTCCATCTGTGTACAAACACGCTGTGTGAGAGGTCCTGTGAGGCCCTCTGTGGTCCCCAGGTCTGTGTGCGGGAGTTTTTCATGGGAGGTGCCCCCCATCTTCTCGTGCCCAGGGTCCCCAGTTCTTCTCCCAAGAGGACCTCCTGACGTGCACCTTGCCATCCCTCACAGAAATCGGCACCGTGGTCTTCATTTTCACCC
>NW_026756832.1:0-1141 GCF_022355385.1 Mustela nigripes
TATTTGTTCTATTGTTTTTTTGGTTTCTATTTCATTGATTTCTGCTCTGATCTTTATGATTTCTCTTCTTTTGCTGGGCTTAGGGTTTCTTTCTTGTTCTTTCTCCAGCTCCTTTAATTGTAGGGTTAAGTTGTGTACCTGAGACCTTTCTTGTTTCTTGAGAAAGGCTTGTACTGCTATATATTTTCCTCTCAGGAATGCCTTTGATGTATCCCACAGATTTTGAACAATTCTATTTTCATTATCATTTGTTTCCATGATTTTTTTCAATTCTTCTTTAATTTCCCGGTTGACCCATTCATTCTTTAGAAGGATGCTGTTTAGTCTCCATGTATTTGGGTTCTTTCCAAACTTCCTCTTGTGGTTGAGTTCTAGCTTCAGAGCATTGTGGTCTGAAAATATGCTGTGAATGATCCCAATCTTTTGGTACCGATTGAGTCCTGATTTAGGACCGAGAATATGATCTATTCTGAAGAATGTTCCATGTGCACTACAGAAGAATATGTATTCTCGTGCTTTGGGATGAAATGTTCTGAATATATCTGTGATGTCCATCTGGTCCAGTGTGTCATTTAAGGCCTTTATTTCCTTGTTGATCTTTTCCTTGCATGATCTGTCCATTTCAGTGAGGGGAGTGTTAAAGTCCCCTACTATTATTGTGTTATTGTTGATATGTTTCATTGATTTTGTTATTAATTGGTTTATATAGTTGGCTGCTCCCACTTTGTGGGCATAGATATTTAAAATTGTTAGATCTTCTTGTTGGACAGACCCTTTGAGTATGATATAGTGTCCTTCCTCATCTCTTATTATAGTCTTTGGCTTAAAATCTAATTGATCTGATATAAGGATTGCCACTCCTACTTTCTTCTGATGTCCATTAGCATGGTAAATTCTTTTCCACCCCCTCACTTTAAATCTGGAGGTTTCTTCTGGCTTAAAATGAGTTTCTTGGAGGCAACATATAGATGGGTTTTGTTTTTTTATCCATTCTGATACACTGTGTCTTTTGATTGGGGCATTTAGTCCATTAACATTCAGGGTAACTATTGAGAGATATGAATTTAGTGCCATTGTATTGCCTGTAAGGTGATTGTTACTGTATATTGTCTCTGTTCATTTCTGATCTACCACTTGTAGG
>NW_026756833.1:0-1141 GCF_022355385.1 Mustela nigripes
ATGTCAAAGCCTCTGTTTAGGAGAACCCTTCATGGCCCCACTGCCACCGCGTCATTCCAAGGTATCCATAGACACAAAGACACATTAGGACCCATCCACAGGAGAGTCCATTTCAACTCAGCGTATTCGGTTGCTCCGCGAGATCCAGCAGATCTAACTTGTCTTGTTGCTAGGAGACAATTGGAATGCGAGGTGGGCTACCCTGCCATCCATCCTTAGAACCCTGCTCGGAATCGTTAGCCTGGAGCCAACCAACAGGTCTAAATTGTCCTGCAGAAGAATCTTTGAGGTTGGGAGCTTCATGTCAAGCCCATTATGACATCTAATGGTCCAGCCACTGAGAGGACGTACTAGAGGACAGGACTCACAATGAAGGTTACAATGCGCGTTTATGTCCTTGTCACACTCAAGAATGGGAGGGGCCTCAGGGTGAATGCTGGTTTCTCCTTCACTGAACGTTGGACAACATGCCAACCACAAGGTTTCTTGCCATGCGTAAGAAAGAGTTCTGATCTCTGCATCACAGTGACCCGTGGGCAGCGATTGGAGATAAGGTCGGGGTTCTGAAGCCTGAAAACTGAGGTAGGGAAGAGATGATGACATAAGGCCATGGCGGGTCTGATGTGCTCAGTGTGCGTTCAGCTGTCTGGGTGTTGGTCACGAGCTTCGGGCTCAGGTTGTCAGACATTGCATTAGTGCCCAGGTTAGACTATATATTTTGGGTGCATTCGAGTGCCGTGTAAGTTCTTATCTGAAGAACTCTTCAGGATATGAAGAATGAGCGAGTCTGAGGCGCGTTCTCAGGCTTTTGTCTTGGATTTTGTATCATCGATGGCCGTGGAATGTTGGGGAGGCCTCATGGGCCATGGACGAATCTTGCTCTCTGTGGATTTGGCCCGATCCCAATTGTTTTTCGTCAATCTGTGGAATGGGAGGACTCATTTCAGGTTTGTTACCTCAGGGGTCACACCAAAAGAGGAATTCCAAAGCAGAGCCCTGGGGTAAAGTGAAGGGACAACCCTAACTATGGTTAAAAATTGGGGCCTAGGGGCATGGCAAGCCCAATATGCTGTCTCTCCATCCAGCCACTGAGAGGCGTTACCTGAGGACTTGGCCTAGGCTGAGGGTCACAATGTGTGTT
>NW_026756834.1:0-1141 GCF_022355385.1 Mustela nigripes
AGGGGCTGCAAGCATTGCCAGTGCTGGCGCTGGGCAGCCTCCTAGCCTGGCTCCCTGAGCGGGTGTCCTTGCGCGGCCTGGCTGTGAAAAGATCATCAGTCCTGTTAATGCTGGCTGCACTCTCCGGTCAGTTTGCTGGCTTCCTGATTGCGCCCAAAGCCAGGAACCAGCTTCCACAGCACAGGCCTGGGCTGAGATGCCTGCCCAGGATCTGTTTGAGCAGTCTACTCATCTCCAGGCAGGGATGGCACTTCGACCTGGATGTTTGGGTTTTTTTATTGTTTTTTGGTCATTGGTTAATATTACATGACCTCCAGGGTAGGTGCTCCACAAAGGGAGTGAAAACAGGATGCCTGATATATACGCATAAGGCCATTCTAGAAAAATAGCTTGGGGTTCTCTCGGAAATGCTGCATTGGTCCTTGCACTATGGTTTAATAGAAAAGGGATTATGCACCAAATTACTTAAATGAGCATAGGTTGAAATCGTTAACTGAGAGTAAATATTTTAAATAGTTATATTTTAACTAAACCTATCATCAATCATAAATCTATTACAGAAAGGTTACAGGCAATTTAAAGACAATAGCACTTTCTTCAGGGTTTTAAATAATCCCTGTCTGTCTTGGCACATGAGAATGCAAAGATAAGAAATGGTTTGTAAAAGGTCATATAATAGCTTTTACTATACGGTATCAGCAATTTATCATAAAGGAGCGACCTCCAGCTAAAAACTCAGCTTTGAAAAATGCAGAAAACCAGCAAAGGTTTCCATACCCTCTTGGTGACCAGAGGCATGCTTTGTGCTCTTCATCATCTCTTTCCTGGTTCTGAGGCCCATGGTGCTCATTAGTTTAGTGTCTTATTCTCTGGAATAGGCCATTGAAGAAATACCAGGCCCAGAGAAGAAGGTCCTGCTGGGTGTCTGAAGAAAGTACAACCTTTTAGATGAAGCTTTCTGGGGAGTTTGTTAGTGGTTTGGTTTGGTCTGCTTCTGATAGGAAGGGAAATTCTTTTTAAAGAATTTATTTATTTATTTATTTGACAGACAGATCACAATTAGGCAGAGAGCTGACAGAGAGAGAGGGGTGGAAGCAGGCTCCCCACTGAGCAGAGAGCCATATATGGGGCTCAATCCCAG
>NW_026756835.1:0-1141 GCF_022355385.1 Mustela nigripes
TTAAGATATTAACAAACTGTCTTCCCAAGTGGTGGTATCATGTTGCATTCCCACTGCAATGAATGAGAATCCCACTACTCACACCCTCATCAGCATTTGGTCAATTTTGTGGATCTCGGTTATTCTGATAGACGTGTGTGGTATCACTCTGTTGCTTTCCTTTGCATCTTCTTGATGATACAGTTTTTGGAGCATCCTTATTAAATTTTTTCTTAATTTTTATTATTACTTTAAAATTTTATTTATTTATTTGACAGAGAGAGAGATCACAAGTAGGCAGAGAGACAGAGAGAGAGAGAGAGAAAGGGAAGCAGACTCCCTGCTGAGTAGAGAGCCCAATGCGAGGCTCGATCCCAGGACCCTGAGATCATGACCTGAGCCGAAGGCAAAGGCTTAACCCACTGAACCACCCAGGCACCCCTGGAGCATCCTTTTACATGCTTATTCTCCATTCACATATCATCTTTGGTGAGGTGTCCTTTCAGGTCTTTGGCCCATTTTAGGGGGCCAAAATTTGGGTCAATTGTTTTCTTATTGTTGCACTTTAAGTATTCTTCACATATTTTGAGAAACAGGTCTCCATCAAATATGTCTTCTGAAAATATTTTCTCCCAGGGTTTGGCTTTTCTTTTAATTCTCTTAACAGTGTCTTTCACAGAGCAAAACATTTTTTTCTTTTTTTTTTTTAAGATTTATATATTTATTTGACAGACAGAGATCACAAGTAGGCAGAGAGGCAGGCAGAGAGAGGAGGAAGCAGACTCCCTGCTGAGCAGAGAGCCCAATGTGGGGCTTGATCTCAGGACCCTGAGATCATGACCTGAGCTGAAGGCAGAGGCTTAACCCACTGAGCCACCCAGGCGCCACAAAACACTTTTAATTTTAACAAAATCTAGCTTATTATTTTTTTCACAGATTATGCACTTGGAGTTGTATCTAAAAAGTGTTTATTAAACCCAAGGTCATCTAGATTTTCCCTATGTTATCTTCGAGGAGTTTTATGTCTTGCATTTAAGACTGTGATCCATTTTGAATTGATTTTTGTGAAAGTTGTGTTGTTTTTTTTTTTTCCAGTGTAGGTGTCCAGCTACTTGAGCAGCATTTGTTGAATAGACTGCCTTTGCTTTTTTCCTATTACCTT
>NW_026756836.1:0-1141 GCF_022355385.1 Mustela nigripes
CTTTAACAAAATTGTGGATATTTTTCTTTGAAGTGCATCAGAAGTGAACTAGTTGTGGTTTCCTAACAGTCAGTGCAGTGCGGAATCTAAAATCATAGCAGTAAACTCAGACTGTATCAACACTAACGTCCCTCAGTTTATCTTGTATTTTGAATGGATCTTCTACCCACGCGTGGCCTTTTATATTGGTCACTTGGAAAATACTGGTGTACCGAGTTACGCAGATCTTTCAGACATTAAAATTTATTCACTAAATACCACTACTGATCATTTCAGGAGAATCTTTGAAGTCCTGGGATGCCCTGTGGCTCGAGGTGGGGGATACCAGTATTCCAAAGCTTTTTCGTTGTTGCTGAAAAGCTCATATTTGATCGGTGATAAATACTGTCCACCTGACTTCAGATACTTTCGAGACAGGGTCTGCCAGACACTCATGTCTGAAAAAGCGTGGTTTGTAAGAGTTGTGAAGAGGCATGAAGAAATGTAGCTACGACCCAAACAGCTGCATGAGGTCTTTCCCTGAAAACAGCTTCTGCACAGTAGATGCGCTGTGTGCGTACTTCCTGTCTTGTCACGTAACCTATTAAAAACACAGAGACTGAGATTTAATATAACTAATAATGTTTAGGGCTTTGTTACAGCTGTTTTTTTTTTTTCAGATTTATTTATTTTTGAGAGAGAGAGCGTATGCAGGCAGGTGGTGGGCAGGAGCAGAGAGGGAGGGAGCAAGATTCCCCACCGAGTGTGGAGCCCTGTGTGGGGCTCGATCTCATGACCTTGAGGTTATGACCTGAGTTGAAACCAAGTCAGACACATAACTGACAGTGCCAGCCTGGCACCCCCAGCAAAGGCATTCTCCAGGAAAATGGCCTCTAACTGATAGTGTAGCTGTGGCAATCCAGGGTCGGCCGGGGCGGTTAGTGCCAGCGTTGCAGAATAGCCGGAGCTGCAGGCTGGCGCACCATCTGCACTGGTGTTGAGACCATGGAAAGGGCAAGTCATGTCTTAACCCACTAATCACAAAAATATTTACAGCCTTGCAGGTGCCAGAACAGATCTCAGGGACACACTGAGGCTAAGCCCCCATGGACAGCAGCTTAGTAGTGAATTAAAATGATTCTCTATGCCCTGAACAATGTTT
>NW_026756837.1:0-1141 GCF_022355385.1 Mustela nigripes
CACTGTTTTAGTGAGACAAGTGGAGTGAAGATGACACACCATTTCCAAATGTATTAATAATTGGTAGACCATACTTCTAAATTGAAGTTTTGTTGCCATTAAACTACGACCAGACTCGCTATAATTACAGAGGTAAATTCTTTATATTTACTATATTTGCAATTACCATATAAGACCAAAATAAAATTATGATTATGTGAACAGTCTGTAATATTAAGAAGATGACTTTGAAATTATTGCTTATCTAAATGAAATTTCCCATTTTATAATCTTGTATAAGCTTCCGTTGTCATTTCCTATTTAAAATCTATTAGAAGGCACTCTTATTTTCCCTTAAGTGGGAAGTCAAATGTGGAACAAATTCATCCCAAAGGAACTGATTGTATATTCCACTGAAGACCAGGTGTCTTCCATGTGGCATTTTGCCTCTTGCATATTGTTCATCTCCTACAACAAATGGGGGTATGCTCTTTAGTAAACTAATTCAACGCAATTAGAGACATTATCTTCATGGGATAACATCATAGAGACTAGAATCAGAATCATACTTTTGGGAAAATTGGGCCCAGGTTTTTTGTTTTGTTTTGTTTTAAGATTTTATTTATTTATTTGACAGACAGAGACCACAAGTAGGCAAAGAGGCAGAGAGAGGGGTGGAAGCAGGCTCCCTGCTGAACAGAGAGCCTGATGCAGAGCTCGATCCCAGGACCCTGAGATCATGGCCTGAACCAAAGGCAGAGGCTTAACCCACTGAGCTACCCAGATGCCCCTGGGCCCAGGTTTTGATGGCTTCGTTCCTCAATCTCATAAAACCTATTTGAACTCTACTGGATGCCAGAACTGCTTAAAAATATTTGGTCCCTTTTAATTTTAACCTTCCAGTATTCAATGCACCTGATCCATGTAATATCCTATACTATATTTGTCAAATGAAGACTCTTAAAGTGTGTTTCTTGGGAGACACTTTTCAATTGGTTGCTTACATTTCTGCATTTATTATTTGTTCTAGACCATCCTTTGAAGATGGTTGTATTGAATAGACTTGGAAGACAGAAATAGTATCTTTTTTTTTAACTTATCCTGTTGTGTTTGCAAATATTATCTGCCTCGGTTTTGATTCTTCTTGTGGGAACTGAGGCTC
>NW_026756838.1:0-1141 GCF_022355385.1 Mustela nigripes
CCTAAGTTCACCCAAACTTCCTTTGACCTGCAAATAAGTGAGTCTACAAAGCCCGGGGCACGATTTATTTTAGGATCTGCCCATGATGCAGATATTGGTACCAACTCACTACAGAATTACCATCTCAGCCCCAATTATCATTTCTCACTCGTGAATAAAGAAAAATTAGATGGCAGTAAATACCCTGAGCTGGTACTAAAGGTGCCTTTAGACCGGGAAGAGCAGAAATCCTACCAGTTGATCTTGACGGCATTGGACGGCGGGGATCCACCCCTTAGTAGTACTGCCAAGATACAGGTACTAGTGACTGATGCCAATGATAACCCTCCAGAGTTTAGCCAAGAGCTATACAGGGTGGCTGTTCCGGAAAACGTTCTTCCGGGCACCCTTGTGCTTCAAGTGATGGCCACTGACCAGGACGAGGGTGTCAATGCCCAGATCACTTTCTCTTTCACAGAAGCAGGCCAGATCACCCAGTTTGACCTAAATTCTATTACGGGGGAAATTACTATTCTGCATACGTTAGACTTTGAGGAGGTCAAAGAATATTCCATAGTTTTGGAAGCAAGGGATGGTGGAGGAATGATTGCCCAATGTACTGTGGAGATAGAGGTCCAAGACATAAATGACAATTTCCCAGAAGTGGTATTCCAATCTCTGCGGGATATCGTTATGGAGGACACCAAGCTGGGAACACACGTTGCTTTGCTTAAAATCCGTGACAAGGATTCTGGACACAACGGAGAAGTTTTTTGTAAATTAGAAGGTGATGTTCCGTTTAAAATAGTCTCTTCTTCGATAAACACTTATAAATTAGTGACAGATGGAGTTCTAGACCGTGAGCAGACTCCTGAGTATAATGTCACTATCACAGCCACCGACAGGGGCAAGCCCCCCCTTTCCTCTAGCTCAAGCATCACCCTACACATTGGCGATGTCAACGACAATGCGCCAGTTTTCCAACAGCCTTCGTACGTCGTTCATGTGGCAGAGAACAATCCTCCAGGCGCCTCTATTGCCCAAGTCAGCGCCTCCGACCCCGACCTGGGGCCCAACGGTCGCGTCTCCTACTCCATTGTGGCCAGCGACCTGGAGCCACGGGCGCTGGCGTCCTACGTGTCCGTGAGCGCGCAGAGCGGGG
>NW_026756839.1:0-1141 GCF_022355385.1 Mustela nigripes
CTGTCTGGGTGGGGCCGGGAGGTCCAGGCTCAGGCCGTGTCAGAAAGCGCATTAGTGACCAGCTCAACCTATATAATTGGGGTACAGTGAATGGCGTGCATGTTGATCCTATTTTGGGGTTTCTGGGTAGCCCCAGAGGGCAACGTTTTTCTTCTGGAGTGCAGGCAGAGTGCTGCATTGTAGTTCTGGATTGCCAAACTGGGGGGCTTGTGGGCCAGTTGTCTGAGGACAGAAGTCTGAGAACCCTAGCTAGGCCTAGGTTTCTGGGTGAGGATATGGCAGCCTCAATCTATAAACCTGAATCGAAATTTCGTGCATCTGATGTCAGCGTGAGGATCAGAAGTTCGCTCAGGTTGGACATTCTGTCCCTGATGGACCCCTCTTGAAGGGGGAGTGGATAACGAGGCCTTGGGGGTTTTCCCACGATGGGAGTTGTGAGAAACTCCCAACTGCAAAGATTCTAATGCAGGACAATAGTGACCTTTTGATTGGCTCCAGTACAGCGATTCCGAGCAGGGTTCTAAGGATGGATGGCTGGGTAGACCACATCGCATTCCAATTGTCTCCAAGCAACAAGACAGGTTAGATCTGCTGGATCTGGGGGAGCAGCCGAGGAGGCTGAGTTGAAATGGACTCTCCCGTGGATGTGTCCTAATATGAGTTTGTGTCTATGGAGACCTTGGAATGAAGCGGTGTCACTGGGTCCTGAAGGGTTCTCCTAAAAAGAGTTTTCACACAACTCCATCGTGCAAGTTCCCCATGTGTAGATGAGATTTGTTCTGATGTGTGAGTCAAGAAACAGCCATATGCTGTTATTGAAATCCAGGCCTTTGAGGAGAGATGCCCTGAAACAAAAGCAATGGATCCGATATGTGCCTAAGGGCCTGTTCGTTCCGTTTTACCACTTGCGACATCAGTCTACGGGTCTGACTGCCCTTAGGTGCTCAGATAGGCCCAGATTGCCCTGTTTGTCCTGGGAAGCCACAAATATTGGGATGGCCTCAGGGATTTTGGAGGTTTATCCTATTAGTAGGGTTGTGGCCATTGGAATGGGCACACACATTTCCCTTGGAGAGGTCAATCACAGTCGTCATGTTTGGCTCCAGAGGCCTGAGCCTGTAGGGTGTGTAGGCCAGGGCTG
>NW_026756840.1:0-456 GCF_022355385.1 Mustela nigripes
GCGGGGCCTCAGGGTGAATGCTGGTTTGTCCTACACTGAACGTTGGACAAAATGCCAACCACATTGTTTCTTGCCATGGGTAAGGAAGAGTTCTGATTCTGCATCACAGTCTCCCCTGGGGAGTTATTGGAGATAAGGTCTAGGTTCTGAAGCCTGAAAACTCCGGTAGGGATGAGATGATGACCTAAGGCCATGGCGGGTCTGATGTGTTCAAACCCAGGCCGTTATTGGAGATAAGGTCTAGGTTCTGAAGCCTGAAAACCGAGCTTGATAAGAGATGACAATCTAAGGCCATGGCGGGTCCGATGTGCTCAGTGTGTGGCCTACTGTCTCGGTGGGGCCAGGAGGTCCAGGCTCAGGCTATGTCAGAAAGGGCATTATATATATATATATATATAATATAGGTCAGCCTATATATTTGGGGTACAGCCGAATGGCGTGTCCCGTTGATCCTCA
>NW_026756840.1:556-1141 GCF_022355385.1 Mustela nigripes
TGGGGCCTAGGGACATGTCAAGCCCATTATGACATCTAATGGTCCAGGAACTGAGAGGAGGTACTAGAGGACAGGACTCACGCTGAGGGTCACAATGCGTGTTTATGCCCTCGTCGCACTCAAAGTTCGGCGGGGCCTCAGGGTGAATGCTGGTTTGTCCTACACTGAACGTTGGACAAAATGCCAACCACATTGTTTCTTGCCATGGGTAAGGAAGAGTTCTGATTCTGCATCACAGTCTCCCCTGGGGAGTTATTGGAGATAAGGTCTAGGTTCTGAAGCCTGAAAACTCCGGTAGGGATGAGATGATGACCTAAGGCCATGGCGGGTCTGATGTGTTCAAACCCAGGCCGTTATTGGAGATAAGGTCTAGGTTCTGAAGCCTGAAAACCGAGCTTGATAAGAGATGACAATCTAAGGCCATGGCGGGTCCGATGTGCTCAGTGTGTGGCCTACTGTCTCGGTGGGGCCAGGAGGTCCAGGCTCAGGCTATGTCAGAAAGGGCATTATATATATATATATATATAATATAGGTCAGCCTATATATTTGGGGTACAGCCGAATGGCGTGTCCCGTTGATCCTCA
>NW_026756841.1:0-1141 GCF_022355385.1 Mustela nigripes
ACATGAACTGTACTGACCCCTTTCAAATTGGTTCTGTTGGCTCTGCTTAGAATGACTGTGTCTGTTCCTCTCAAAGGGACTGCTTTGATCTTTCAGACAGACTACAGTGAGTTCTATCTGAGGAACAGCGACCACTCATCTCTGAGGACAGGTGCGGTCTTCCCTCAGTAGGGATGTGTCCTCTCACCGCCAACACACGGAGATAGGTTTTCCCACATGAACTGTACTGGCCCCTTTCAAATTGGTTCTGTTGGCTCTGCTCAGAATGACCGTCTCTGTTCCTCTCAGAGGGACTCCGTCCAATCTTTCAGAGGGACTACAGTGAGTTCTCACTGAGGAACTACGACCACTCCTCTCAGATGGCTTCTGCTGTCTTCTCTCAATAGGGTTGTGTCTCTCACACCAACTGTACTGGTCCATTTCAGACTGTTTCTGTTGTTTCTGCTCAGAATGACTGTCTCTGTTTCTTTCAGAGAGACTGCGTCCATTTCTTTCAGAGGGACTACAGTGAGTTCTCTCTGAGGAACTGCGACCACTCCTCTCAGAGCACTTGTGCTGTCTTCCCTAAGTACGGCTTGTCCTCACACCTCCAAGCACCGGAGATAAGATTTCCCACATGGACTGTACTGGCCCCTTTCATATTGGGTCTATTGTCTATGCTCAGAATGACTATCTCTGTTCCTTCAGTGGGACGACGTCCATTTCCTTCAGAGGAACTACAGTGAGTTCTCTCTGAGGAACTGCGACCACTCCTCTCAGAGGGACTGTGCTGTCTTCTCTTAATATGGCGGTATCTTCTCAATTCCTAGGGAGTGAGATGGTTTTTCCCACACCACTCTATATGCCCCTTTCAGACTGGTTCTGTTGGTTCTGCTCACAATGACTATCTCTGTTCCTCTCAGTGGGACTGTGTCCATTTCTTTCAGAGGGACTACATGACTTCTATCTGAGGAACTGCCACCACTCCTCTCAGAGGGACTGTGCTGTCTTCCCTCAGTAGGGCTGTGTCCTCTCACCTCCAACACACAGAGATAGGTTTTCCCACATGAACTGTACTGGCCCCTTTCAAATTGGTTCTCTTGGCTCTGCTCAGAATGACTGTCTCTGTTCCTCTCAGAGGGACTGCGTCCATTTCTTTCAG
>NW_026756842.1:0-1141 GCF_022355385.1 Mustela nigripes
CTGTCCGGAGCTCTGTGGTGCCTTCCCTCTCCTCCCCCCAGGGAAAGAGCGGAAACCTCCCTGGTCATAAGCCCAAGGCATCCTTCCAGACTGACACGGACTGAGCGGGCCTGGACCACGTCGGCTGCAGCACGTGCACCCCACTGCCAGCACACAAGCCTCCCGGGACCACCAAAGGGTAAGCAGGAACGTCTGCTGGACAGAGGCCAGCTCTGGGATGGGTGGCGGTGGATCCCATCAGAGTCTGCAGAGTGCGCAGCAAGAACCCAGGGCTGAGGGGCACCTGGGAAGGAAGGACCACCCACCCATGCCAGGGTGCTGCCACCAGAGTCCCCGAGAATCCCCGAAGCGTCCCAGAGAGAGAGGACCAGCTTGGACGCAGCCCACCCCGAGCCCCAGCCCCCGGGGGCTGCCCTCCCTCAGCTCCCCCAGTGGTGGACAGGGGGCGTCCTTGGCCCCTGTGGCCCACGCAGCTGTCGCACCCCACGGGATACCGGGCTGAATGGGGGCTGGAGATGCAGCTGGACACCCGTGAGAGCAGTGGAAGGTCCGGCGCACACCCACCTTGGACGGCAGTTCCTCGGAATCAGGGAGCACCGCGCAGAGCCTCAGCATACCGGGCACACGCATTTCCCTCTCTCGCGGCCTCGGGGGCGTGGGCTCTGCAGACTCTGGAGCAAGTCCGTCCCGCAGGCCGCAGGACCTAAGCCCAGCTCCGCCGCCTAAGCCACGCCAATGGAGGCGACGTGCGCCGCCGCCCGTGGCACCCACCAACGCGGGGCTCGAAAGAGAGTCACGGGGTGATTCAACGGGCTGAGCTGTAAGGCGTGGGGGGTTCTTAGCCGAGCTCTCTCAGCGCCTTGGCAGCCGGCCTGGGGGAGCAGGCGGCTGGGCGCAGGCCGGCCGGTCGCCTCAGGGACATCCTGCTCCGCAGCTTGCCACGCTCCCTGTGAACGCCTGTGGACGATGCCGGCGTAGTTCCGGCACTTCCGGCGTGCGGCCCGCACTTCCGGCTGCGGCCATCCCCTGCGGCCGGCGGGCCTGGGATACTTACGGCACTTCCGGGCCGGCCCTCTGATGCCCCCAGCGGGTGTGGACACTCCTGCACTTCCAGCAGCGTGGGGAGGACGGGCTGCTGCTG
>NW_026756843.1:0-1141 GCF_022355385.1 Mustela nigripes
TTTCTGCATCATAATCACCACTGGGCAGTGATTGGAGATAAGGTCTAGGTTCTGAAGCCTTAAAACTGAGGTTGGGAAGGGATAACGACCTAAGGCCATTGGGGGTCTGAATTTATCAGTTTTTAGCCAGCTGTCTGGGTGGGCCTAGGAGGTCCAGGCTCAGGCTGCGTCAGAAAGGGCATTATTGCCCAGGTCATCCTATATATTTTGGGTATAGCCAAGTGTCGTGCAGGTTGATCTTCATTTGGGGTTTCTAGTAGCCCCAGAGGGCAATGTATTTTTTCTGCAGGGCAGGTAGAGTGCTGCATTGTAGTTCTGGATTGCCAAACTGTAGGGCTTGTGAGCCAGTAGTCTGTGTACAGAAGTCTGAGGACACAAGCAAGGCTTAGGTTTCTGGGTGAGGACATGGCAGGCACAATCTACAGACCTGAACCGAGATCTCGTGCATCTGAAGTCAGGGTGAGTATCAGACGATCGCTCAGGTTGGACCTTATGTCCCTGATGGCCCCTTTATGAAGGGGGTGGGATCATGTGGCCATGGGGGTTCTCTCACAATGGGAATTCTGAGAAGCTCCCAACTGCAAAGATTCTTCTGCAGGAAAATTGAGACCTGTTGGTTGGCTCCATGACAACGATCTGAGCAGGGTTTTAAGGATGGATGGCTGGGTAGTCCACCTCACATTCAATTGTCTCCTAGCATCAAGACAAGTTAGATCTGCTGGATCTCGCGGAGCAACCGAATACGCTCAGTTGAAATGGACTCTCCTGTGGATGGGTCCTAATGTGTTTTTGTGTCTATGGAGACCTTGTAATGGTTCAGTGGCACACAGGCCCTGAACGATTCTCCTAACTGGAGGTTTTGTGACATCTTTAAAGGATAATTTTCCCATGTGGAGAAGAGATTTGTTCTCATTGCTGCCTCATGAAATCCCCATATGCTAATATTGGAAACCAGGCCTCTGAGGAGAGATACTTGTAACCGAAAGCAATGAATCTGATTCAGTCCTAGGAGCCTGTCTCATTCAATCTTCTTCTCTGGGGACATCCATCTACGCTGAGTAGAGGAAGATGCTCAGCTGGTTTCAGATGACCCTTGTTTGTCCTGGGCGGCCTACATTATTGGGATGTCCTTGGGGACTCT
>NW_026756844.1:0-1141 GCF_022355385.1 Mustela nigripes
CATCCACTCACTACGTATTTATTCAATATCTACTCTCTGGCAGGCACTGGGCATGAGAGAGAGAGAGATGGCAGTGCGTCACCCAGAGAAGGCTGCTGTGCTTAGGAGGGCTATGGTCTAGCTGGGATGTCAGACATCCCCAATAACTACGTGTACACTAAGTAGGCACTACCAGGGCACCTGTGTGACTCAGTTGGTTAAGTGTCTGCCTTCGGCTCAGGTCATGATCCCAGGGTCCTGGGATTAAGCCCTGCAGGCGCTCCCTGCTGAGGTGGAGGTGGGGGAACCTCTGACCCTCCCCGCTGCTTGTGTTCTCTCACTCTCTCTCTCAAACAAATAAAATCTTTAAAAATAACAATAATAATAATTAGTTGTTACCTCAGTACTATAAATAAGATGTACAAACTGCTTAGGAGGGTGTCTTAGTCCATTTGAGTTCTTATAACAAAATACCACAGACTTGGTGACTTAGAAACAGAAATCTACTTCTCACAGTTCTGGAGACTGGATGTCCAACATCAGGGCGCTGGTATGGTTGAGTGAGGGCCATCTTCGGAGGCACAGACTTCTCCTTGTATTGCCACAGGGTTGAAGGGGCTAGGTAGTTCTCTGGGTTCTCTTTTCTAAGAGCACTACTCCCATTCATAAGGGCTCCACCCTCATGACCTTTCTCTTTTTTAAAATTTTATTTACTTATTTTACAGACAGAGATCACAGGTAGGCAGAGAGGCAGGCAGAGAGAGAGGGGAAAGCAGGCTCCCTGATGAGCAGAGAGCCCAGTGTGGGGGCCGATCCCAGGACCCTGAGAGCATGACCTGAGCCGAAGGCAGAGGCTTAACCCACTGAGCCATCCAGGCGCCCTCCAGCCTCATGACCTTTTGCTGGAGTTTTCCAGGAAGACACATGAAGTCTAATGGAGACAAACCAATTGTCCGGCAGAGACCACAAGCCCTGCCTTCATGGCTCGGCTGTCTGGCTGGAACCATCCTGGGTGGAGAATAAGGAAGTGGAATCTGGGGAGATGCGATTCGGTCTAGTGACGTCTCAAGATCTTGCTTAGACTTGGTGATTCTGAGAAAAGGATTTAGACAGTTCCCCTTCACTGTGGCTCCTCACACTCCTCACCACTCAGCCTGGCCAC
>NW_026756845.1:0-1141 GCF_022355385.1 Mustela nigripes
AAATGTCTGAATATGTTCTTCAACATCTTTGCAAGTGACGAGGAGACCTTGACCTTAGGAGGCCTCGGCCCTCTTTGTAGCCAAAAAGATTTCACCTACAGATTTGGGTTCTCCCTTTTAAAGTCAAGGAGACAGTCCTTCCAAAGGACACCTCCTATCATTTTACCCTCTCATCAGACCTCACGTGCTGGGATCTCCAAGACCCTCCGTTCCAGGTTGTGAGTATCCACTTTGGCTGGGCTGGACTTGCCAAGAACACCACCACAGGAAATCTAGAGCCTGTAGTGCTATTAATAACATCACCTAAGACTGTATTTGCTGCCCTCATGTCCCCTTCCCATCATGACTCACTGAAGCTTTTTACACATTGTATCCATTAAGCTATAGTTCCCAAAGCTCATCTTCTCTAGTGCCATTCATTTTTAGGGGACCAGGCAAACCTTAAACTTGTCCCCCTTAATTGGATCCCTGTGCCCCCACAATCTCTTTGAATGCCTTTCACCATGATCCTTGAATGAGATCTGAGACCACTGCTGGTATCTAACACTTCTTGGCACCTTGTCTGTTAGTTTCTTGGAAGAGGAGGTGGCTATGGAGGTGAGTGGGAATGGGAGTGGGAGGATTTCTCCCTTCACTTCCCTTTTTGTTTTTTCAAATAATGGGTTTTGAGGGGGAGGGAAAGGTTAACCAGACCATTTATTTTCCATCTCCCATCAATAAAATGTTTACCACTCCACACTGGAAGAATTTAGATCTTTCGTTTGAATCTCCAGGATAATCTCCCAAACCCAGACCACCACCATGTGGATTCAGCCATCTTCTGATTCACCTCCAGATTGTCTCCTCCTAACTGCTCAAGCCACAAGTTAAGGGCTAAATGTTCAATGCCCAAGCATTTAAGTGGGGAACACGTTTATCTAAGCAATTGCATGCAGCTCTGTATCTGCATACAGGGGGTCTCTCCCAAGGCTTTCCAACCTCAGCAAAACAAGACAAAGCCCCAGCGATCTGGGGTATATATCATTCATTCATTCCTGTGTTCAACACTCATGGTGGATCCCCACCAAGACAGTGGGAGAGCAAGGACTGGAGAAATCCTGGAAGCTGAAGTCTGAGGAGGATTTCAAATTCAAGTCAGAGA
>NW_026756846.1:0-1141 GCF_022355385.1 Mustela nigripes
GGAATGGAGGAATGAGTAGAGTTATCAATATATGTGCTTTTAAGAAGCATGACAGGGTAGCAGCTATTTCCAGTAACCAAAACATGGGTCAGCAGCTGTGCAGGAAAATGATGGAATAAATGACTCATTTCAGAGGAGTTCTATAACATAATAGTTCTATAATGTATCTTCAGCACCCAATTACCCGCTTTGATCTAAAGATAAGGATTTACAGTTAAGGTCCCATTTATGATTTGACTGGTAGGGTCTGAATCATTTTTACTATTGTTTTGACTATTACTTGAAACCTATAGTAGTACTTGGGATATGTATTGTGTATTCTGTGAACATGTACTATTTTTAGATTAGATAACTTCTGTCTCGAACCCCTGTTAATTTGTTTGTTTTTGTTTATTTGATAGTGGTTTCAGTAAATGGATATATCTGAAAAATTGCAAAGCCACTATTAAAATAAGTTATTATGATATATTGCATGGAATTGCACATTCCTCCTTTGAATCCAACAGAGCTTCACCATATCCTTAACAACTTGGGAAAAACATGCTATTATTTTTCTTTATAAAATTTCTCCTGTTAGGCTGTGATGGTTGTCATCAGCAGTAACTCCTCTGAAGGCTTAGTCAAAAGAGTTGAAAAAATTGGAAAGGTGTGAATGAAGCTGTTTGCTGAATATAAAGAAAAGAGCATTGAAGTACAATTCACACTCTTACTTCTCCTTCTATGCTTTCAGATGTTTCACATTTGAAAATTTTGCTTCTAGAAGAGATGCCCTATATAATTCTTACTTTAAGGAGCAAGTTGCTTTTATAATTTTTTTTATTATTCTACCATTTAAGTATTTCCATTTAAATTAAATTCAATACCATTTAAAAAAAATCAAAAGTGCAGCCAGTATTCAATTCCTGGGCTAAATAATTTTTAAAAGCTTTGTGTTATTGAACCTACAGGGTTTTTCTGTAGTTATCCAGCCAGGCACCCCAACAAATAAAAATTTTATAAAATTGTTGTGTTTGGGGCGCCTGGGTGGCTCAGTGGGTTAAGCCGCTGCCTTCGGCTCAGGTCATGCTATCAGGGTCCTGGGATCGAGTCCCGCATTGGGCTCTCTGCTTGGCAGGGAGCCTGCTTCCTCCTCTCTCTCTCT
>NW_026756847.1:0-1141 GCF_022355385.1 Mustela nigripes
GGCTCCCTGCTGAGCTGAGAGCCTGATGCGGGGCTCGATCCCAGGACTCTGAGATCATAACCTGAGCTAAAGGAAGAGGCTTAACGCACTGAGCCACCCAGGCACCCCTGACCCATTCATTCTTTAGAAGAATGCTCTTTAGTCTCCATGTATTTATGTTCTTTCAAAATTTCCTCTTGTGATTGAGTTCTAGCTTCAGAGCATTGTGGTCTGAAAATATGCAGGGAATGATTCCAATCTTTTGATACCGATTGAGACCTGATTTAGGGCCGAGGATGTGATCTATTCTGGAGAATATTACATGTGCACTAGAGAAGAATGTGTATTCTGTTGCTTTGGGATGAAATGCTCTGAATATATCTGTGATGTCAGTCTGGCCCAGTGTGTCATTTAAGGCCTTTATTTCCTTGTTGATCTTTTGCTTGGATGATCTGTCCATTTCAGTGAGGGGAGTGTTAAAATCCCCTACTATTATTGTATTATTGTTGATGTGTTTCTTTGATTTTGTTATTAATTGGTTTATATATTTGGCTGCTCCCACATTGGGGGCATAGGTATTTAAAATTGTTAGATCTTCTTGTTGGAAAGATCCTTTGAGTATGATATAGTGTCCTTCCACATCTCTTATTATAGTCTTTTGGTTAAAATCTAATTGATCTGATATAAGGATTGCCACCCCTGCTTTCTTCTGATGTCCATTAGCATGGTAAATTCTTTTCCACCTGCTCACTTTAAATCTGGAGGTGTCTTTGGGACTAAAATGAGTTTCTTGTAGGAAACATATAGAAGGGTTTTGTTTTTTTATCCATTCTGATAACTTGTGTCTTTTGATTGGGGCATTTAGCCCATTAACATTCAGGGTAATTATTGAGAAATATGAATTTAGTGCCATTGTAATGCCTGTAATGTGACTGTTCCTGTATATTGCCTCTGTTCCTTTCTGATCCACTACTTTTAGGGTCTCTCTTTGATTAGAGGACCCCTTTCAATATTTCCTGTAGACTGGTTTGGTGTTTGAAAATTGTTTCAGTTTTTGTTTGTCCTGGAAGCTTTTTCTCTCTCCTTCCATTTTCAATGATAGCATAGCTGGATACAGTATTCTTAGCTGCATGTTTTTCTCGTTTAGTGCTCTGAAAATATC
>NW_026756848.1:0-1141 GCF_022355385.1 Mustela nigripes
CAAAACTTTGAAAAGGAAAATGGCCTGGAGATTTCTTACAAGAGATCTGTAGGATTATTTACTGGCCTCTCGATCCTCTGACACTCCAAATGTGGACAATTGAGCGAGTACTTAAGCTGGCTCTTTAAAATCATGGGCTTTCCGTCCACTTGGAGCACCATTTTTCTCATTCAAGGGAACCTGTACCTTGGGGAGAAACCCAAGAGATGTGACATAGCTTTGTATTCTCATAATTAGCATAATATTTGACCTCCAGAAGCACTTGCTAAAAGTTTATTACAGAAAATGGAATAAGAGCTAGTTCTATCTATGCTATTTTGACAACTCTAAAAATAGAAAGCCTCTAACAACTAGAAGATATGTGTTTGCACGCCTGGATGATAGACATGTCCATATCCGAATCCAAGGAACATGGGATTGTGACTATTTCTTAGAAAAAGGAAATCATCTTCGATGACCTGGGTGGTCCCTAAATCTAATGACTGTCTTCTATAAGAGACAGAAGAGGAGAAGACACAGAGAAGGCCATGTAAAAATGGAGGCAGAGATTGGAGTCATGTAGCCATAAGCCAAGTGATCCCTGGAGCCACCAGAAGCTAGAAGAAACAAGGAAGGATTCTGTCAGGGGGTTGTCCAGAGGGAGCACCAACACCTTGATTTTAGACATCTGAACATAAGAAATCAGAAAATAAATGTCTGTTATTTTAAGCCACCTCGTTTGTGGTACTTTGTTGTAGCAGCCCTGGAAAATGAATACCACCAGATGCTGGAGACAACCCAGTGTGACTGTCTAGCAAGATAAGAAGGACCAATATTTATTATAAGACCTTGAATAAATAAACATTCAAGAATCCATAATGATACTCAAAAGAATGCTTTTTGATGTCCTAGGTGGGTGTTTCCAGTAGAAAACATGGCGTGTACTTTTGACGATTTGGGGCAGAGTTGGGTTTTTGTTTGTTTGCTTTTGTTTTTGTTTATAGCTTATATATTTGAAAGAGAGAGTGAGAGAAGGGGGAGGGGTGGGGAGAGGGACAGGGAGAGGGGCAGAAGGAGAAGAAGCAGTCTACCTGCTGAGCAGGGAGCCCCATCTTGTCTCTAGGCTGATTATCATCCAAGGACCCTGGGATCAGGACTTGAG
>NW_026756849.1:0-417 GCF_022355385.1 Mustela nigripes
CCCATGGCAAGAAACCTTGTGGTTGGCATGTTGTCCAAGGTTCTGTGTAGTTGAAACCAGTGTGGCCCATGAGTCCCCGCCCATGCTTTCGGGCCACATTGTCACAAACACACATTGTGACCCTCAGCCTGAGCCGAGTCCTCAGGTAAGGCCTCTCGGTGGCTGGATGGAGAGACAGCATATTGAGCTTGCAATGCCCCTAGGTCCCAATTTTTAAACAAAGTTCGGATTGTCCCTTTACTCTTCCCCAGGCCTTGAATTGGAATTCCTCTTATGGTGGGACACCTGAGGAAACAAACCTGAAAGGAGTCCTCCCATCCCACAGAATGACAAAAAATAATTGAGATCGGGCCAAATCCAAAGAGAGCAAGATTCGTCCATGGCCCATGAGGCCTCCCCAACATTCCACGGCCATCA
>NW_026756849.1:517-1141 GCF_022355385.1 Mustela nigripes
ATTCGTCCATGGCCCATGAGGCCTCCCCAACATTCCACGGCCATCGCTGATACAAAATCCAGAGACAAAAGCCTGAGCACGCGCCTCAGACTCGCTCATTCTTCATATCCTGAAGAATTCTTCAGATAAGAACCTACATGGCACTTGAATGCACCCAAAATAAATATTCTAACCTGGGCACTAATGCACTGTTTGACAACCTGAGCCCGTACTTCGTGAACAACACCCAGACAGCTGACTGCACACTGAGCACATCAGACATGCCATGGCCTTAGGTCATCATCTCTTCCCTACCTCAATTTCAGGCTTCAAAAACTAGACCTTATCTCCAAACACTGCCCAGGGGTCACTGTGATGCAGAAATCAGAACTCTTCCTTACCCATGGCAAGAAACCTTGTGGTTGGCATGTTGTCCAACGTTCAGTGTAGGAGAAACCAGCATTCACCCTGAGGACCCGCCCATTCTTGAGTGCGACGAGGGCATAAACACGCATTGTGACCCTCAGCGTGAGTCCTGTCCTCTAGTACGTCCTCTCAGTGGCTGGACCATTAGATGTCATAATGGGCTTGACATGTCCCTAGTCCCCAATTTTTAACCAGGTTTCTGGTTGTCCAGTCGCCCCT
>NW_026756850.1:0-1141 GCF_022355385.1 Mustela nigripes
GCTTTAGCCCACTGAGCCACCCAGGCGCCCCATGAAGGCTTTTTTTAGAGAACAAAAACTTCAGACTATATCTTTATCCTAGAAGTTCCCACTACAACTGGCTTCTGTCTTGGCCAACATTTAGCCATTCAGATAAAGTCCGTATTTAGTGCTTCGTGTGTATGCATGTGTAAAATAAGAGGACAGTCATATATCTTTAAGATTGTGTATAATAACCGTGAAATAAGGATTCTTGATACACAAGGTCTCGTTCTGGGGAAAACAGCTGGAGAACAGTATGCAGTTTTCAAATGACAGAGGGGAAATACGCATTTGGTTATGAGAAAGGGAAGGAGAACAAGACCAAATATTAATAAAAGGGAAAAAAGTTTTTTTGCCATCTTTCCATGCTGCAGTAACAGTGTGAACAAATGTCCCACAGATGCCCTCAAGAACATTAACACTGATGAAAGGGGAGGCCAAGGCCAGGTTCTTAGGAGGCCCTGCACCAAAGTCATCATCCCGTTTCCTCACTGTGATGACGAAGCATGAGTACATTGGCAAATTTGAAATTATTGATGACCACAGAGCTGGGAAAACTGCTGTGAACCTCACGGGCAAGTTAAACAAGTGTGGCATGACCAGCCCTAGACTTGTATAACTGAAAGATCTAGAAAAGTGGCAGAATATTTCCATCCCCTCAGTTTGGTTTCACTGCGTGGAAAAATTCTTCTGGCATCATGCACCATGAAGAAGGAAGAATCCAGGCAGGAGGGAAAATCCTGGGATTCCTTTTTCCTAGAAATATAATATACATGGCACATGAAATGCCTCAATGGGGGGTAAAAAAAAAGGAAAATAAGTTACAGTCAACTAATGTTTGACAAGGGTGCCAAACAATTCAATGAGGGTAAGAACAGTATTTTACTCCCAAGCAGCCACATGCAAATAATGAAACAGGAGTCCTGCCTCACACCATACAGAGAAAATAACCCAAAATGCATCAAAGACATAAATGTAAGCATTAAAATGATAAAGTTTGGGATGCCTGGGTAGCTCAGTTGGTTGAATGCCTGCCTTCTGCTCTGGTCATGATCCCGGAGTTCCCAGATCGAGTCCTGCATCAGGCTCCCAGCTCCACAGGGAGTCTGCTTCTCCCTCT
>NW_026756851.1:0-1140 GCF_022355385.1 Mustela nigripes
CCCTGGGGAGAGGCAACTGGAAGAGAAATATGGTTAAAATTGTGGCCTAGGGACATGTCAAGCCCATTATGACATCTAATGTTCCAGCCATTGAGAGGTAGTACTACAGGACAGGACTCACGCTGAGGGTCACAATGCGTGTTTATGGTCTCGTCGCACTCAAGAAAGGGGGGGCCTCATGGTGAATGCTGGATTCTCCTACACTGAACTTTGGGCAACATGCCAACCACAAGGTTTCTTGCCATGGGTAAGGAAGTGTTCTGATTTCTGCATCACAGTGACACGTGGGCAGTGATTGGAGATAAGGTCTAGGTCCTTAAGCCTGAAAAATGAGGTAGGGAAGAGATGATTACCTAAGGCCATGCGGGTCTGATTGCTCTGTGTGCGGTCAGCTGTTGGGTGTTGGTCATGATGTCCGGGCTCAGGATGTCAGATAGTGCATTAGTGCCCAGGTTAGACTATATATTTTGGGTGCATTCGAGTGCCGTGTAGGTTCTTATCTGAAGAACTCTTCAGGATATGTAGAATGAGCGAGTCTGAGGCGCGTGCTCAGGCTTTTATCTCTGGATTTTGTATCAGCGATGGCCGTGGAATGTTGGGGAGGCCTCATGGTCCATGGAAGAATCTTGTTCTCTGTGGACTTGGCCCGATCCCAATTGTTTTCCGTCAATCTGTGGGATGGGAGACTCCTTTCAGGTGTGTTACCTCAGGTGTCCCACCAAAAGAGGAATTCCAAAGAAGAGCCCTGGGGAAGAATGAAGGGACAACCTGAACTATGGATAAAAATTGAGGCCTAGGGACGCCTGGGTGGCTCAGTTGGTTAAGCAGATGCCTTCGGCTCAGGTCATGATCCCAGCATCCTGGGATCGAGTCCCACATCGGGCTCCTTGCTCGGCAGGGAGTCTGCTTCTCCCTCTGCCTCTGCCTGCCATTCTGTCTGCCTGTGTTCACGCTCTCTCTCTGACAAATAAATTAAAAAATAAATAAATAAATAAATAAATAAATAAATAAAAAGCCTTTAAAAAAAAAATTGAGGCCTAGGGGCATGGCAAGCCCAATATGCTGTCTCTCCATCCAGCCACTAAGAGGCCTTACCTGAGGACTGGGCTCACGCTGAGGGTGACAATGAGTGTTAGTGAC
>NW_026756852.1:0-1140 GCF_022355385.1 Mustela nigripes
TTTTTTTTCTTTTTTCTTACCTTCGTGTTCATAAGTTTATAAAATAGTAATTGAAATGTCTTCTATTAATGACGACTAGAGTTTTACTCCAGCACAGGATCTGTGATAGACAATGTAAGGTATGACCTTGGAAAGAACTTCTCTTATGGTCCTCAGGGACTCAAACTTATGCATGTTTCCCCAAAGTTCAGTTGGTCTAGAGAGCCCATGATGACGTCTTTTATTCCTTAGAATCTTCCATCTGGATGATCTGTCCTGTGCTGTAATTGGATATCATAGTCCCCAACAATATTGGATTGTGGTCCTAATCTCCATCCCATTGAGATAATGCTTCCAACATTTAGATACAGCCAGGAAGGTGGTGTATACATTGCAATTCATCCACATTTCTGATGTTTTGATGCTCCATCAAGACAAAACACCTTCCCGTAATCTTTTGTTTCTCAAAGCTATAAAATCTATCTGCCATAGGCACAATTACTTTGGCTCTCTTCTCGTTGCCAATAGCATAATCATTGTCTTCCCAAATCCTTCATTTTCAATCTATGTGTATCTTTATAGTGGAAGGTAATTTGCTATGGTTAATATAAGGTTGAGCTCACTTTGTTTTTGTTCTTTCTCATAAACTTCTTGGCCTTTTTTTTTTCTTCTAAATTTTCATTCAGTCCAACAATGTTTTTGTAGTGATAGGAGACTTTATCCTGTATACCTGAACTACTTATTGATAATGAAGGAGTTATATTTACCATTTTGTTTGGTTTGTGACTTAGATTCTCTGTTCCTTTCCCCTTTATGGTATTTTCTTTGAGGCTTGCTTCCTTTAGTGTGATTCATCACTTCCTCCCCATCTTTTTGTGTCTTATCTCTTTGTGTGTGTGTGTGTTGTCAGTGTGCATTTTACATAACACTTATTTATTGTTAATTTATTTTTTTTCTTTATTTTATTCATTGTTTTTGCACCACACCCAGTGATCTATCCAATCCATGCCCTCTCCCATTCCCACCAGCTGGTTCTCCCAAACTCCAAACCACCGCCTCTTAAAACCCTCAGATTGTTTTTCAGATTCTATAGTCTCTCATGATTCTCTATAAACCTTCTAATTTTCCTCAACTTCCTTCTCCTTTTAATTCCCCCTTGTC
>NW_026756853.1:0-1140 GCF_022355385.1 Mustela nigripes
GAAGTTTTCTCCTCATGGTCTGTAGATCAGTGATGCCATACCTATGATGCGAAACATAAGCCGAGTTTGTGTTTTCAGACAACTGTCCAACCAGCCCTGCCCTACACACCCTACCTACAGGCTCAGGCCCCTGGAGCCACACATGACGACAGTGCTTGCCCTCTCCAAGGAAATTGTATGTGTCCATTCCAATGGCCACAACCCTACTAAGAGAATAAATCTCCAAGTCCCTGAGGCCATCCCAATATTTGTGGCTTCCCAGGACAAACAGGGGCAATCTGGGCCCATCTGAGCCCATACCGGCACTCAGACCCATAGACTGATGACCCCAGAGGTAAAAAGGAAAGAAGAGGCCCCTAGGCACCTATCGGATCCACTGCTTTGGTTTCCAGGCATCTCTCTTCAGAGGCCTGGATTTCAATAACAGCATATGGTTGTTTCTTGACTCACCCATCAGAACAATTATCATCTAAACATGGGAAACTTGCAGGATGGAGCTGTGTGATAGCCTCTCTTTAGGAGAACCTTTCAGGGACCAGTGCCACCGCTTCATTCCAAGGTCTACATAGACACGAAATCATATTAGGACACATCCACGGGAGAGTATATTTCAACTCAGCGTCCTCGGTTGCTCCCCCAGATCCAGCAGATCTAACGTGTATTGTTGCTTGGAGACAATTGGAATGCGAGGTGGGCTACCCAGCCATCCATCCTTAGAACCCTGCTCGGAATTGTTGCCCTGGAGCCAACCAACAGGTCTCAATTGTCCTACAGAAGAATCTTTGCAGTTGGGACCATCTCACAACTCCCATCGTGGGAAATTCCCCATGGCCTCGTTATCCACCACCCCCCCTTCAAGATGGGACCATCAGGGACAGAATGTCCAACCTGAGCAGTCGTCTGATCCTCGCCCTGACTTCAGATGCACGAATTCTCGATTCAGGTCTGAAGATTGTGCCTGCCATTTCCTCAACCAGAAACCTAGGCCTAGCTTGGGTTCTCAGACCTCCATCCTCAGAATACTGGCCCACAAGCCCTCTAGTTTGGTAATCCAGAACTACAATGCAGCACTCTGCCTGCCCTCCAGAAGAAAAACATTGCCCTCTGGGGCTACCCAGAAACCCCAAATGAGGATCAACA
>NW_026756854.1:0-1140 GCF_022355385.1 Mustela nigripes
GTTGGGAGTGGTGGGATGCCCCCTCCAAGGATTCCTTATGCGGGACAATTGAGACCTGTTGGACAGCTCCAGGACATCCCATATGGATGAGTCCAGACCAACATTCGAGGATGGAATCCTGGGAAGCCGGCCTCGCATTCCAATTGTCTCCTAGCGACAAGGCAGTTTAGATCTGATGGCTCTGCGGGAGCAACCGGGGTGGCTGAGTTGAAATGGACTTTCCTGAGGATGGGTCTAATGTGTGTTTGTGTCAATGAGGGCCTTGGAATGGGGCGTTGGCACCGGGACCCTGAAGTATTCTCCTCAATTTTTTTTTTTAAAGATTTTATTTATTTATTTGACAGACAGAGACCACAAGTAAGCAGAGAGGCAAGCAGAGAGAGAGGAGGAAGCAGGCTCCCTGCTGAGCAGAAAGCCCGATGTGGGGCTCGATCCCAGGACGCTGGGATCATGACCCTAGCCGAAGGCAGAGGCTTTAACCCACTGAGCCACCCAGGCACACTTCTCCTCAATTTTTTACATAGCTCCCATGCACAAGTTTCCTTGTGGAGACGAGGTTTGTTCTGATGGGTGCCCCAGGAAAACACCAATGCTGGTATTGGAATCCAGGGTTTTGAGGAGACATGCCTGTAAACCAAAGCAATGGATCCGATTTTGGCCTAGGGTCCTGTCTGGTTCAATCTTCATCTCTGGGGACAATCTTCTAGGGTATGAGTGGAGTTAGATAGTCAGCTGGTGTCAGACTGCCCTTTTTTGTCCCGGGCGACCCATACTATTGGGATGGCCTCAGGGACTTTGGAGGGTTCTCCTAATTTGTACGATTTTGGACAATGGAATGGGCAGAATTCCCATGGATTGTGTAGGCACAGTCCTAATGTGTGGCTCCAGGGTCCCCAGCCTGGATGGTGTGTGGCCCAGTACTTTGAGGACAGACCTCTGAAAACACAAACTCAGCTTATGTTTGGGGACGTAGGTATGGCAGGCCAGATCTAAAACCATGAGAAGACATCTTCAGGATATGAAGAAAATGCGAGTCTGAGGCGTTTGCTTAGGCTTTTGTCTCTGGATTTTGTATCAGCGATGGCCGTGGAAGGTCGAGGAGGCCTAATGGGCCATGGACGAATCTTGCTCTCTGTGGAT
>NW_026756855.1:0-1140 GCF_022355385.1 Mustela nigripes
TCCTCCTCTTCCTCCTCCTCCTCCTCCTCCTCCTTCTTCTTCTTCTTCTTCTTCTTCTTCTTCTTCTTCTTCTTCTTCTTTTTACATATCTATTACTGGTTTTTGATTTGTGGTTACCATTTAGTTTGTATGTAATATCTTCTGCATATAGCAGTCTATATTAAGTTGACAGTTGCTTAAATTTAAACCCATTCTCTTCTCCCACTCCCAATACTTTTAAGGTTTATGTATCGTGTGTTACATCCTTTTATTTTATGAATCCCTTGACTAAGTCTTATAGATGTTCTTTACTGTTTTGGTGCTTCCTACTTTTCTTACTTTTGCTTATAGTCTTTCAACTCAAAGTGTAACCTTTAGCATTTCTTGTAGGGCTGACTTAGTCATCATGAATTCCTTAACATTTGCTTGTCCTGGAAATTCTTTCTCTCTCCTCTTATTCTGAATAATAGTCTTGCTGGATAGGGTACTCTTGGTTGCAGGTAGTTTTCTTTTAGCATTTTGAATATATTATGCTACTCTCTTCTGGCCTGCAAACTTTCTGCTGAAAAATTAGCTGATAGCCTTATGGGTTTTCCCTTGTATGTCATTGTTTTCTTTTATTGTCTTATTTCTTTTATTTCTTTTCTTTTATTGTCTTTAATATCTATCAGTACTTTTTATCATTTTAATTACTTGTGTCTTGGTGTGGATCTCCTTGGGTTGATTTTGTTAGGAGCTTTCTTTGTATCCTGGTCTCTGTTTCCTTTCCAGATTTCAGTTATTATTTCTTCAAATAAGTTTTCTGTCCCTTCTTCTTTTTCTTCTCCTATGGGATCCTTGTAATGTGAATATTATTATGTTTGATAGTATCACTGTTATTATTTCTTCAAATAAGTTTTCTGTCCCTTCTTCTTTCTCTTCTCCTTTGGGATCCTTGTAATGTAAATATTATTATGTTTGATAGTATCACTGTTTTCCCTTAATCTATCTTATTTTATTATTATTGTTGCTTTTCTCTCCTGTTTAGCTCAATTGCTTTCCATTACTTTGTACTCTGCATCACTGATCCATTCTTCTGCTTCCTCTCTGTATTACATCCAGTATTTTTAATTTCATCAATTGTGTTCTTGATCTCAGATTATATTTTCTTTTTTTTTTTTT
>NW_026756856.1:0-1140 GCF_022355385.1 Mustela nigripes
ATGGGAAACTGGGGACACACAGTTACGCCCTGAGGGAGAAGGCCATGCGAAGAAGTCCAAAGCCAGGGCAAAACTTCAAGCTGGGAGAGGGGCTTGGAAAAGATCCTTCCTTAATACCCACAAAAAGAGTGTGGCCTACCAATATTATAGCCTTTAGAACTGTGACACTGTACACTTCTGTTGTTTCAGGCTCTAGGCTTGTGGTATCTTGTAAAAGCAACCTTAGAAAAATAATAGAAACCTGGTTAGAGGAAAAGAAACCCACTGGAAGCCCATGGGAATTGGAAAAGAAAAAAAAAATCTCTATCTCTCTCTCTATCTATCTAAGTCTTTAAAATATTGAAAAATAAACACACATTAGTGAACCCCGTGAAAAGGAAAAGCAGCAAAGACACAAACAAAAACACTGAGCCCCAGAAAACACTTGGATTTTCACCTGGAGGAGTTCTGGATGGTGGGGATAGGGAGGAGATTCCAAGGAAAAGAGGGGAATCTCCTGGGTGTGAGGAAAGAGAGATTGGAATTCAGGAAGGCTGGAGTGAGGAAAAGGCCATGGGTTCCAGAAAGAAGGAAGTCAAGTAGAAAACAAGCTCTTGGAAATACACCCTGAAGTCCTCTTGAGTCGATGATCAACAGGAAGCAGTGTGTGTCTAAGAAAATGCCCCAGGTTCTAACACAGTGTCAAGGCAACTGATCCGGATGGTTGCCAAGACTCCTCCAAGGCTAGAGGTCATTGGAGTTAAAACCAGCCAGAGGAAAGAGTTCTTGTGGCTAAGTCAGAATCTTCAGTAGCGACCCGGTAAGAATCATGAGTTAGGAGCAGGATGAAGTGGTCCCTCCAAGAAAGCTTCCTCAACAGATTCCCTAACCAAGTTGGAGAACAATTTGAGAAAGAATCAGTATTACCTACTAACATCTCACTGCCCCTGGGACAGCTGATCCTAGAAGGCAGAGAGCAGCCACCCAATGACTCAGGTAATCGAAAGGAAGGCAGTTCCAAAGGGAAGAAGGAATTGACGGGAACAAGAAAACACGAGTAGCATGGTAGTAGACTTCAACTACAACATTTCAACAAATCACTGAGGATTTAAGGAATCTGTTCATGTGTTTATTGGCTGATGGTTTTCTCCTTGGGATATT
>NW_026756857.1:0-1140 GCF_022355385.1 Mustela nigripes
ACCCCTAACATTATCCCTGACACTGACCCTACCCCGGTCTAACCCTAACCCGCAACCTACCTCTTACACTAAACCTAACCACACTTTAACAATAATCCTGACCCTCTCCCTAACCCTGATCATAACCCTAACACTGAACTTTGCCTATGTCAGAACTTAACCTTAAACCTGACCCTGGCCTTGAACTTAATACTGACCCTAACCCTGACTGTAATCCTAACTCTAACCCAATCCGTGATCCTGAACAGATTAGTAACCCTAAAGCTAACTCTGATCCTGAACCTACTCATGAAACAGAACCTACACATAAAGCTGACCTTACCATAACCATGAACCTAACCCTGACCCTGACCCTAAACCTGACACTAAACCTGTCCCAAACCTAACCCTGACCCTGACATGAACCTTGCCCCCACAGCAAAACTTGAACCTGACCCTAAATCTGACCATGACCCTGCCTGGACCTAAACTTAACCACCAACCTAACACTGAACCTGACCCTGAGTGTGACCGTAACGCTAACCGTGACCCTACTGTGATCCTGACCCAAACCTAACCATGAACCTAACCCTAACCCTGACCCCTACCCTAAGCCATAGGCTAACCCTCACCCCAAAGTCGTCTAACCCTAACCCTGACCTTACGTCTTTCTTAGCCCTATCCCTAACACTAAGCTGGTCTAAACCCCGCTCTGTTCCCTCCACCAGGGACAAAACCTGCACCAGGCCTCCTAGGGCCTGGGAGGAGGCTATATGGGGGTCACTGGATGGGCACTGCATTGAGTGGAGTGTGAGCCATGAGCAGCTTGGGGACCGGCGGCTCAGGGAGATCTGGTGCAGCAGGAAGTTCAGTAAGGAGCCCCCAGGCAGGGGTGACCTCACTTCCCTGACGAGAGAGCCCAATGCAATTGGAACCAACGTATCACGGCACCCCATTACAGAGAAAACCCCTGTGAGGATCATTTCTAGGCACATCCTAAAGGAAGCAACATGTTCTTCTGCTGTACTGAAGCCCAGAGGATACAGGGAGAAGTGATCTCACCCGCCAGACACGTCCACTCCCTGGCAGGTCATATCAGGTTTCCCCAACGCCACAGGCCCTTTGGCTAATAAAATCAAAAGGTGACACCAGTAGGCTCAG
>NW_026756858.1:0-1140 GCF_022355385.1 Mustela nigripes
GCGGAAGGTGTTTTGTCTTGATGGAGCATCAAAACAACAGAAACCTAGAAGAATTGCCAACATATACACCACGAACAAGGGTGTATCTAACGTTGGAAGCCTATAAACAGAGAATGAGGGAAATGGCGACTTTAATCCAATACTGTTGAGAACTATGATATCCACGTTAAGCACAGGAACAATCCTCCGAATAGGAAGGTGCTAAGGAATAACAGACGTCCACATGGGCTCTCGAGACCACCTTAACTTTGGGCATCCATGAGTAAGATTGCGTCTCTGAGGACAATAAGATATGTTCTTCCCAGCGGCAGACCTAAATTTGTCTATCGCAGGTCATGAGCTCGAGTCCAAATCCAGTCGTAATTCATGGAAGAGAAGTCAAAACCTATCCTGTGCACTTATGATCACGAAGGTATGAAAACTGGAAGATATCACTTTCAAATTGGAAATAAAGCCAGACACTAAAAGTTGCAAACACAACACACTCACGAACTAGAAATGAATGCAAGAAAGATAATCCAAAACAAAAGCAGAAAGAGCCATGAACAAAGGAATGTCAAGAAACTTAGAGGATGATGCCAAAACATTTTATGGGAAACCATATAGGGTTAAATGCATGCATTTCCAAAATTTAAAAACACCGATAAAGAAACCCACCTAACTGGATGACTGAAGGAACAAGATGAAAAAAATCGAACTCCAAAATTAACAGAAAAATTGAAAACATACATGTGATTATCAAAATTAAGGAAATACAAGCAAACCAATAGGAAAAAAATCAGGAAATCTCACACTTCAGTTTTGAAAACGAAAAAACCGCAGAAGACTTTACTGGGATAAAACAGGGAGACAAGCACACAGCTGCAAGTATGAAACCACAAGACAACTGGTAGCAAGGAAAATAGAATAACCTAAGAGACACATCCACACATTTATGCTAGCAATCACAGAAGAGAGAGAAAAGGGTAAATTCCCAGAAACAAAGAAACTCCCAAGATTATGTCAGGAAACCTAAAAATACTCAACACTCTAGTATTGACTGAAGCGTTTGAAGCAGTAATCCAACACCTGCCAACACACAGAAGTACAGATCCAAGTCATTTTCCTGGGCCACTCTTCTAGGTATTTAGTGAAGGCGTT
>NW_026756859.1:0-1140 GCF_022355385.1 Mustela nigripes
GTGGGTTAGGCCGCTGCCTTCGGCTCAGGTCATGATCTCAGGATCCTGGGATCGAGTCCCGCATCGGGCTCTCTGCTCAGCAGGAAGCCTGCTTCCTTCTCTCTCTCTCTCTGCCTGCCTCTCTGCCTACTTGTGATCTCTCTCTGTCAAATAAATAAATAAAATCTTTTAAAAAATATATTCATTAAGAGAATCAACAAAATGAACTTACTGGAATTCAGATGTATGGATTGATTTAGGAGAACTGAAATCTTTACAGTATTAAGTCTTGTAATCCATAAATAGATATGGTTACCTTACATTTGTTTTTCATTAATGTACAGGCCTAAACATTTTTTATTTTGTTTATTTTTAGGTATTGCATTTTTTTTAGTGTCATTATGTTTTTCCCCAGATTTCATTTTTCTCGATGCTTGTTGCTAAGCCTATAAAAGCTTAGTTTATTTTTTTAATTTTGACTTTGTGTCTAGCAATCTTGCAAAATTCACTTTCAAAATTTACTTATTTCTAATAGTATAATTTGCACATTATTTTGGATTTCCTATGTAAACAGGTGTGTTGTCTGTGAACAGTGATTTACTATTTTTGAAATCCTTCATTACATTATCTTGTTTCATTGTACTAGCTAGGACCTCTGGAATAATGAATAAATGTGAAGGTAGTGGGCATCCTTTGTCTCATTCTCAACTTTAGGAAAAAACATTCAATATGTGATCATTGATTATGGTATTTACTGAGAGTTTTTCTAAAAGATCCCTTTTATCAGAATAGAAAAGTTTTCTGCTATTTTTAATGCCACTGTTTTTATCCTGAATCAGTACTGAATTTTATCAAAAGCTTTTTCTGAGTTTATGTAGATGATTCTATGGTATTTTTCTCCCCTTTTTTCTTTAATGTAGTATCCTATGTTGGTTGATTTTCAGATGTTAAAGCATTTGAATGCTTTAAAAATGTATTTCTTGAAATACACCTTTATATATATCACTTGATTTGATTGTTCTTACCCCATTGTTTATTTTTGCGAGTATGTGTGTGTGTGTGTGAGTTTAGTCTGAAATTTTTTTTTCTTGTAATGTCATTCTTAGGTTATGACAAGTTATGCTGGCCTTATAAAATGAGTTGGGAAGTGTTGTTTCTTGT
>NW_026756860.1:0-533 GCF_022355385.1 Mustela nigripes
ATTGTGTGTTTGTGACCAATGTGGCCCGCAAGCATGGGCGGGGCCTCATGGGCCACCTTGGTTACAACTACACTGAACCTTGGACATTTGCCAACCACAAGGATTCTTGCCATGTGGAAAGAGTTCTGATTTCTGCATTATTTTCAAACCCGGGCCGTTATTGGGGATAAGGTCTAGGTTTGAAGCATGAAAACCGAGCTTGATAAGAGATGACAATCTAAGGCCATGGCGGGTCCGATGTGCTCAGTGTGCGGCCTACTGTCTCGGTGGCGCCAGGAGGTCCAGGCTCAGGCTATGTCAGAAAGGGCATTAGTGCCAGGTCAGCCTATATATTTGGGGTACAGCCGAATAGCGTGTCCCGTTGATCCTCATTTGCGGGTTCTGGGTAGCCCCAGAGGGCAATGATATTCTTCTGGAGGGCAGGCAGAGTGCTGCATTGTAGTTCTGGATTGCCAAATGGAGGGTTTGTGGGCCAGTAGTCTGAGGACGGATTTCTGAGAACCCAAGCTAGGCCTAGGATTCTGGGTTAGGAT
>NW_026756860.1:633-1140 GCF_022355385.1 Mustela nigripes
TATCTTCTGGAGGGCAGGCAGAGTGCTGCATTGTAGTTCTGGATTGCCAAATGGAGGGTTTGTGGGCCAGTAGTCTGAGGACGGATTTCTGAGAACCCAAGCTAGGCCTAGGATTCTGGGTTAGGATATGGCAGGCACAATCTTCAGACCTGAATCGAGATCTCGTGCATCTGAATTCAGGGCGAGGATCAGACGATCGCTCAGGTTGGACATTCTGTCCCTGATGGCCCCTTCTTGAAAGGGGGGTCGATCACGAGGCCATGACGGTTTTCCCAGGATGGGAGTTGTGAGAAGCTCCGAATTGCAAAGATTCTTCTGCAGGACAATTGAGACCTGTTGGTTGGCTCCAGGACAATGATTCCGAGCAGGGTTCTAAGGATGGATGGCTGGGTAGCCCACCTCGCATTCCAATTGTCCTCAAGCAACAAGACAGGTTAGATCTGCTGGATCAGCGGAGCAACCGAGGAGGCTCAGTTGAAATGGACTCTCCCGTGGATGTGTCCTAAT
>NW_026756861.1:0-1140 GCF_022355385.1 Mustela nigripes
TCATTCTCTTGGCATTGTGTTTCACAGAGTAGACATTTTTAAATTCATTGCTTGTGCTTTTGTAGCTAAAGTTTTTGCCAAAACCAAGGTCATTTAAATTTTCTTCTATATTACCTTCTACATGTTTCATGTTTAGGTTTATAATCCAATCTGAGTTAAATTTTGTGAAGAGTGTATGATATCTTCCTGGATTTATTTTATTTTATTATTTTATTTTGTTTTATATTTTTACATTTAGCTTCACCATTACTCCAGAACCATTTGTTTAAAAGATTGTATTTTGCTCTCTTGTATTGCTTTTGCTTTTCTATTAAATATAAAATATAATTGATAATATATATTCTGTTGCTTTAATCTAGTCTTTCTGTGGTATTACAATATCTTGCTTACAATTATCGTTATGGTAAACTTTTTTTAAAGATTTTATTTATTTATTCGACAGAGAGAGAGATCACAAATGGGCAGAGAGACAGCCAGAGAGAGAGATGAGGAGAAGCAGGCTCCCTGCTGAGCAGAAAGCCCAATATGGGAGTTGATCGCAGGCCCCTGGAATCATGACCTGAGCTGAAGGCAGAGGCTTAACCCACTGAGCCACCCAGGTGCCCCATCGTTATAGTAAACTTTGAAGTCAGTCCTCAGTCTTTGTTCTCCTTCAACACTATGTTGACTATTGTGAGTCTTTGCCTCTCCATATAAACTTTAAAATAAGTTTGTTAATATTAAAAAAAAAGAACTTGCTGGAATGCATTCATTGTATAGATAAACTTGGAAACCAGTGACCTCTTGAGCTTAGCAGGAGATAGACCATGGACATCAGTTGTCACAGTGGTGCCTCTGGCACAACCTATTGCAAATCCCTAGGCAAAATGAGACCTCAAGGATCTGAGAGAATGTCTAAGAAGTACTTGATACATCCCTTGGGTATGGTTTATTGAAGTGTCCACCTGTCTGAAAGCTGGGGAATCTAGATAAGGGAGGGAAAATTAGTTATGATAAAACATATCAACAAAAATCAATAAATTTTGTAAAACTAATTGTCATGGCTCATATACAATATGACCAACAGAGGGACCATCAGAAGGAAAGCATCAGTTATGTTTATTGTGAAATTCTTTATTCAAAATAAAGCAATGTGAGGGG
>NW_026756862.1:0-1140 GCF_022355385.1 Mustela nigripes
AGGGTTCTAAGGATGGATGGCTGGGTAGCCCACCTCACATTCCAATTGTCTCCACGCAACAAGACAGGTTAGATCTGCTGGATCTGGGGGAACAACCAAGGAGGCTGAGTTGAAATGGACTCTCCCGTGGATGTGTCCTAATATGATTTCGTGTCTATGGAGACCTTGGAATGAAGCGGTGGCACTGGGGCCCTGAAGGGTTCTCCTAAAGAGAGGTTTTCACACAGCTCTATCGTGCACGTTTCCCATGCGTAGATGAGTTTTGTTCTGATGCGTGACTCAAGAAACAGCCATATGCTGTTATTGAAATCCAGGCCTCTGAGGAGAGATGCCTGGAAACCAAAGCAATGTATCTGATAGGTGCGTAGGGGCCTGTACGTTCCTTTTTACCTCTGGGGACATCAGTCTACGGGTCTGAGTGCAGGTAGGTGCTTAGATGGGCCCAGATTGCCCCTGTTTGTCCTGGGAAGCCACAAATATTGGGATGGCCTCTGGGACTTTGGAGGTTTATCCTATTAGTAGGGTTGTGGCATTGGAATGGGCACATACAATTCCTTTTGAGAGGGCAAGCTCAGTCGTCAGGTTTGGCTCCAGGGGCCTGAGCCTGTAGGGTGTGTAGTCCAGGGCTGTTTGGACATTTTTCTGAACAACAAACTCGGCTTATGTTTCGGGTCATAGGTATGTCAAGACTGAACTACAGACCAAGAGGAGAACTCTTCGGGATATGAAAAAAGGGCTAGTGTGAGGCTCTTGCTCACGTTTTTGTCTCTGGATATCGTGTCACTCATGGTCGTGTAATTTCCGGGTGACTTCATGGGAAAAGGACGAGTCTTACACTCTGGGCGTTGGCCCCATCCAAAGAGTTTGGGGTCATCCTGTGGGATGGAAGAAGTCCGTTGTTCTGGTGTTGTTGATTTGTTTTATTTTGTTTTTCAACCTCAGGTGTCCCACCAAATTAGGGATTCCAGAGTAGAGCCCTGTGGAGGGGCGACTGGACAAACAGATATCTGGATAAAAATTGGGGCCTAGGGACATGTCAGGCCCATTATGACATCTAATGGTCCAGCGACTGAGAGGATGTACTAGAGGACAGGACTCACGCTGAGGGTCACAATGCGTGTTTATGCCCTCGTCGCACAT
>NW_026756863.1:0-1140 GCF_022355385.1 Mustela nigripes
CTATGACCCGAAACATAAGCCGAGTTTGTGTTTTCAGACAACTGTCCAAACAGCCCTGACCTACACACCCTAAAGGCTCAGGTATCTGGAGCCCAACCTGACTACTGTTTTTGCCCTCTCCAAGGGAATTGTGTGTGCCCATTCCAATGGCCACAACCCTACTAATAGGATAAACCTCCAACGTCCTTGAGGCCATCCAAATATTTGTGGCTTCCCATGACAAACAGGGCATCTGGGCCCATCTGAGCACCTACCGGCACTCAGCCCCGTAGACTGATGTCCCCTGAGGTAAAAAGGAACGAACAGGCCCCTAGGCACCTATTGGATCCATTGCTTTGGTTTCCAGGCATCTCTCCTCAGAGGCCTGGGTTTCAATAACAGCATATGGCTGTTTCTTGACTCACCCATCAGAACAAATCTCATCTACATATGGGAAACTTGCACGATGGAGCTGTGTGAAAGCCTCTCTTTTGGAGAACCCTTCAGTGCCCAAGTGCCACCGCTATATTCCAAGATCTCCATAGACACAAAATCATATAAGTTCACATCCACGGGAGAGTCCATTTCAACTCAGGCTTCTCTGTTGCTCCCCCAGAACCAGGTGATCTGACCTGTCTTGATTATTGGAAACAATTGGAATGCGAGGTGGGCTACCCAGCCATCCATCCTTAGAACCCTGCTCGGAATCGTTGTCCTGGAGCCTACCAACAGGTCTCAACTGCCCTGCAGAAGAATCTTTGCAGTTGGGAGCTTCTCACAACTCCCATCGTGGGAAAACACCCATGGCCTCGTGATACACCCCACCTTCAAGTGCGGCCTCAGGGACAGAATGTCCAAACTGAGCGATCGTCTGATCCTCGCCCTGACTAGAGACGCACGACATCTCGATTCAGGTCTGTAGATTGTGTCTCCCATGTCCTCACCCAGAATTCTAGGACTAGCTTGGGTTCTCAGACTTCCGTCCTCAGACTACTGAACCACAAAACCTCCAGTTTGGCAATCCAGGACTACAATGCAGCACTCTGGCTGCCCTCCAGGAGAAAAATATTCCCCTCTGGTGCTACCCAGAAACCCCCAATAAGTATCTACCTGTACGGCATTCGGATGTACCCCAAAAATATAGGCTGACCTGGGCACTAA
>NW_026756864.1:0-1140 GCF_022355385.1 Mustela nigripes
TGAAGCTTCCCCTCTCCCTACCTTTCTTTTCATTTTGGTTCATCTTATATAAATGGACTTTGTGTGACTTGTACCAACAGATGACCTTCATGTCCTAAGCTCATTTTCTAAAGCTGCGATTTAAATATCCTCCAATATTTAAAATATTCTTTTAAAAGCTGTTTAGAGATAGAATGTGATTAACTTGGAAGGAGGCATCTGTGGAGAAGTAACGCGGGTACCAAACCTCATTTCTCCTTCGACTCTTCAGTCTTTTATGAAGTAAGTGCTCTTAAACCCACACCTTACCTGCCAGAGTCTGAAGCGTGTTCTGCCATGACTTAGGGGTGTATTTTAAACTGTCTTTAGTCGGCTCACCCCTCTTTTAAAAATATCTGGTCATCCCTTGGAGGGATATGGTTGAAAGGTGTAAAGTCTCACTAATTATTTTCTTGCCCAATTTCAACCTTTATAGACCCAGGGTTTTTTGTTGTTGTTGTTGATGGTGGTGACTTTTTGTTTGTTAAGTTGAATAAAACAGGCTTGATTGGAGCCTTCTCCATTTCTTCATTTTTGTAAGTATTGTGTGTAGGAGAGGGGAACCTTAAGGTAAACTTGTCTAAAAAGTGAAATAGTAATCTTGCTGGTAAATTAAAAATAATTATTCTTAGTGTTCATTCAGAGTTGAAGAAAATGTGAAAGCTTTACACTTTGTCTATTATTACTGTAAGTTTAAAAATCTTTTTGGTAGTTTTACTTCACTGTTCCCTCAGTCAAAAGCTATTATTTAAATTCTGTTAACCAGAGAAAATCCTTGGTCATTTCCAGTGGTTGTTGGGTTTTATTTTGTTTGTTTGTTTGTTTTGTATTTTTATTTACTGTGATTTGTTTCAAGCTTAGGAAAAAATTGTATATTAGAATGAGTTCTAGGAAACTAAAAGGTTAATATTAAAAGTTCTTCTCGGGGCGCCTGGGTGGCTCAGTGGGTTAAGCTGCTGCCTTCGGCTCCGGTCATGATCTCGGGGTCCTGGGATCGAGTCCCGCATCGGGCTCTCTGCTCAGCGGGGAGCCTGCTTCCTCCTCCCTCTCTCTCTGCCTGCCTCTCCATCTACTTGTGATTTCTCTCTGTCAAATAAATAAATAAATAAATAAATAAATAAA
>NW_026756865.1:0-1140 GCF_022355385.1 Mustela nigripes
GAGCATAATAGATCTCTGTAAGTTTTTAAAAAATGTCTTTGTCCCTGGTGCCCATGGCCATTAAAGACAAAAGGTCGAGCGTAGGGGGATATTGGAAAAGGTGAAGTTATAGTTACTCACTGATTTTTTTGATTGGTAGAGAGAAAGCAACACCTACATACAGGGCCAGTGGGTGAGTGGAAGAAACATCTTTGGCTCTAGGAGGAATGAGGGAAGGAGAAATATTAATAATCTTTGTCTTTGGAACTGCCCCTGAAGACTTCCCCACACAGGAAAATGACCTAGCGTGACTCTCCTAAACTTCGGCAAGCCCCTTAAATTTAACTGACATCTAGATCTGATACTCCCTGCTGGATAACTCTGATCATTATTTGATTGTTACTTATTTTATTTTAAAATTATTTTTAAAGAAAATTTTAATCTAAATACATTTAATTAACATATAATACTAGTTTCAGACATATAGGTTAGTGATTCATCAGTCTTTTATAACACCCAGTGCTCACTGTATCACATGCCTTCCTTAATGTCCATCACCCAGTTACCCCATCCACCCATCCCCCTCCCCTCCAAGAACCCTCAGTTTGTTTACTGTGATTAAGAGTCTCTTCTGAGGGGTACCTGGCAGGCTCAGTGGGTTAAAGCCTCTGCCATCAACTCAGGTTATGATCTCAGGGTCCTGGGATCGAGCCCAACATCAGGCTCTCTTCTCCCTGGGGAGTCTGCATCCTCCTCTCTCTCTCTTCCTGCCTCTCTGCCTACTTGTGATCTCTGTTTGTCAAATAAGTAAATAAAAATCTTTTTTTTTTAAAGTCTCTTCTGGTTTGTTTCCCTCTTTGACTTCATCTTGTTTTATTTTTTTTCCTTTACTCCCCTATGATTCTGGTTTGTTTTTTAAACTCCACATGAGCGAGATCATATGATAATTGTCTTTCTCTGACTGACTTATTTCGCTTGGCATAATACCCTCTACTTTCATCCTTGTCGTTGCAAATAATTGCCATTTATTTTAACTCGACAGAGAAGGCCCCTAGAAACAGCAGGTGATGGCCCCAGCTCCTGTTCCTCCATGCAGAACATCTGTCAACACCTGTGGACATCTTTTCCTCCCCCCATTCCTATGAATGTTGCTCAGTTGTT
>NW_026756866.1:0-518 GCF_022355385.1 Mustela nigripes
CCTTAGAACCCTGCTTGGAATCGTTGTCCTGGAGCCAACCAACAGGTCTCAATTGTCCTGCAGAAGAATCATTGCCGTTGGGAGCTTCTCAGAACTCCCATCGTGGGAAAACCCCCATGGCCTCGTGATCCACCCCCACTTCAAGAAGGGGCCATCAGGGACAGAATGTCAGACCTGGGCGATCGTCTGATCTTCGCCCTGACTTCAGATGCACGAGATCTCGATTCAGGTCGGTCTATAGATTGTGCCTACCATAACCTCACCCAGAAACCTAGGCCTAGCCTGGGTTCTCAGACTTCCGTCCTCAGAATACTGGCCCAAAAGCCCTCCAGTTTGGCAATCCAGAACTACAATGCAGCACTCTTCCTGCCCTCCAGAAGAAAAACATTGCCCTCTGGGGCTACCCAGAAACCTCAAATGAGGATCAACCTGCACGCCATTCGTCTGTACCCCAAATATATTGGCTGACCTGGGCACTAATGCCCTTTCTGAGACAGCCTGAGCCTGGACCTCCTGGC
>NW_026756866.1:618-1140 GCF_022355385.1 Mustela nigripes
GCAACACAGAACTACAATGCAGCACTCTTCCTGCCCTCCAGAAGAAAAACATTGCCCTCTGGGGCTACCCAGAAACCTCAAATGAGGATCAACCTGCACGCCATTCGTCTGTACCCCAAATATATTGGCTGACCTGGGCACTAATGCCCTTTCTGAGACAGCCTGAGCCTGGACCTCCTGGCCCCACCCAGACAGCTGACCTCACACTGAGCACATCTGACCCGCCATGGCCTTAGATCGTCATCTCTTCTCAACCTCGGTTTTCAGGCTTTAGGACCTAGACCTTATCTCCAATCACTGCCCGGGTTCGAAAATGATGCAGAAATCAAAACTCTTTCCCCATGGCAAGAAACCTTGTGGTTGGCATGTTGTCCAAGGTTCAGTGTAGTTACAAGAAGTGTGGCCCATGAGGCTCCGCCCATGCTGCGGGCCACATTGGCCATGAGGCCCCGCACATGCTTGCAGGGCACATTGGTCACAAACACACATTGTGACCCTCAGCCTGAGCCCAGTTCTCAGGTA
>NW_026756867.1:0-1140 GCF_022355385.1 Mustela nigripes
AGGTATGGCAGGCACGATCTAGAAACCATGAGAAGACATCTACAGGATATGAAGATAGCGCGAGTCTGAGGCACTTGCTTAGGCTTTTGTCTCTGGATTTTGTATCAGCGATGGCCATGGAAGGTCGAGGAGGCCTCATGGGCCATGGACGAATCTTGCTCTCTGTGGATTTGGGCCGATCCCAATTGTTTTTCGTCAATCTGTTGGATGGAGGACTCCTTTCAGGGTTGTTACATCACGTGTCCCACCAAAAGAGGAATTCCAAAGCAGAGCCCTGGGGAAGAGTGAAGGGACAAAACGATCTATGGTTAAAAATTGGGGCGTATGGTCATGGCAAGCCTAATATGCTGTCTCTTCATCCAGACACTGAGAGGCCTTACCTGAGGACTGGGCTAAGGCTGAGGGTCACAATTGTGTTTGCTACCTATCTGGACCTCGAGCAATGGCGGGGCCTCAAGGGTCACACTGGTATCCCCTACACTGAATGTTGGACTACAAGGCAACCACACGTTTTCCTGCCATCGGGAAGGACTTCTGATTTCTGCATCACTTTCAAACCTGGGCAGTGATTGGAGATAAGGTCTAGGATCTGAAGCCTGAAAACTGAGGTTGGGAAGGGATAACGACCTAAGGCCATGGGGGGTCTGAAGTTCTCAGTTTGTAGCCAGCTGTCTGGGTGGGCCTAGGTGGTCCAGGCTCAGGCTGTGTCAGAAAGGGCATTATTGCCCAGGTCATCCTATATATTTTGGGTATAGCCAAGTGTCGTGCAGATTGATCTTCATTTGGGGTTGATAGGTAGCCCCAGAGGGCAATGTATTTCTTCTGCAGGGCAGGTAGAGTGCTGCATTGTAGTTCTGGATTGCCAAACTTGAGGGCTTGTGAGCCAGTAGTTGTGGACAGAAGTCTGAGGACACAAGCAAGGCTTAGGTTTCTGGGTGAGGACATGGCAGGCACATTCTACAGACATGAACCGAGATTCGTGCATCTGAAGTCAGGGTGAGGATCAGACGATCGCTCAGGTTGGACATTATGTACCTGATGGCCCCTTTATGAAGGGGTGGGGGATCATATTGCCATGGGGGTTCTATCACGATGGGAGTTCTGAGAAGCTCGCAACTGCAAAGATTCTTCTGCAGGACA
>NW_026756868.1:0-1140 GCF_022355385.1 Mustela nigripes
CACAGAATCTATACTCAGAAAACTATAAAGTACTCATGAAAGAAATTGAGGAAGACACAAAGAAATGGAAAAATGTTCCATGCTCCTGGATTGGAAGAATAAATATTGTGAAAATGTCTATGCTACCTAAAGCAATCTACACTGTTAATGCAATCCCTATCAAAGTACCACCCATCTTTTTCAAAGAAATGGAACAAATAATTCTAAAATTCACATGGAACCAGAAAAGACCTCGAATAGCCAAAGGGATATTGAAAAAGAAAGCCAACGTTGGTGGCATCACAATTCCGGACTTCAAGCTCTATTACAAAGCTGTCATCATCAAGACAGCATGGTACTGGCACAAAAACAGACACATAGATCAATGGAACAGAATAGAGATCCCAGAAATAGACCCTCAACTCTATGGTCTACTAATCTTCGACAAAGCAGGAAAGAATGTCCAATGGAAAAAAGACAGCCTCTTCAATAAATGGTGCTGGGAAAATTGGACAGCCACATGCAGAAAAATGAAATTGGACCATTTCCTTATACCACACACAAAAATAGACTCAAAATTGATGAAGGACCTCAACGTGTGAAAGGAATCCACCAAAATCATTGAGGAGAACAAAGGCAGCAACCTCTTCGACCTCAGCCGCAGCAACATCTTCCTAGGAACAACGCAAAAGGCAAGGGAAGCAAGGAAAAAATGAACTATTGGGATTTCATCAAGATCAAAAGCTTTTGCACAGCAAAGGAAACAGTTAACAAAATCAAAAGACAACTGACAGAATGGGAGAACATATTTGCAAACGACATATCAGATAAAGGACTAGTGTCCAGAATCTATAAAGAACTTAGCAAACTCAACACCCAAAGAACAAATAATCCAATCAAGAAATGGGCAGAGGACATGAACAGACATTTCTGCAAAGAAGACATCCAGATGGCCAACAGACACATGAAAAAGTGCTCCATATCACCCGGCATCAGGGAAATACAAATCAAAACCACAATGAGATATCACCTCACACCAGTCAGAATGGCTAAAATCAACAAGTCAGGAAATGACAGATGCTGGCGAGGATGCGGAGAAAGGGGAACCCTCCTACACTGTTGGTGGGAATGCAAGCTGGTGCAGCCACTCTGGAAAACAGC
>NW_026756869.1:0-1140 GCF_022355385.1 Mustela nigripes
GATGAAAGCTAGGATGCAATTAAATACTCTATTATGGTTACAATTCTGATATTTGAAATCCTCCGGTAGCTCCCTGTGCCCCCACAGTGTAGTACCTCACCTCCTCGGCATGGTATACAAACCATCTCACCCCAGTGTTAACCTCCGGGCTCAGCCTCCATCCCCAGGTGATGCTGCCAGATCAGCTGTCGGTTATCATGAACTTGTTGTAGTTTCCTGAATGCACTGTGCTGCCTCCTGGCACTTTGAAACTTGACACAATCATCCTCATTCTTCGCTTTGCCCTTGTCTATCACCTCCCCTGAAAATCTGTTCCTAAGTGGCTTTACCCAGCTCCAACCTAACCTTGGCAGTCTTTTCTCTCCCTGAGGTAAAGCCTGTCACACTGAACCATGGACATGCCGGTTGTCCCCCTGAGAAGAGAAAAGGGACAGTGAGGGTCCCCCAGAATTTGCAGCTCTAGTGCAGAGCCCCATGCCTGGCTTGCAGGAAATGCCAGATCATGAAGACAAACGGAGATCATCCTCTGGCTAAAACCAGCTCTTCTTTGCCTACTTCAGGATCTGGATCATTAAAGAGCAGCCAGTTATTATTGCTGTTTTTCTAGGGATTTTTTCCCCATATATTTCCCAGGTCTTTACTCTTTTTATAGCACTTTAATTCAGGCTTCAACCACTTCCTAGTCACATCAGGTGAAATCATTTTCCTTCCCATACCCTCGATGTATTTCACACCTAGTTATTCTTTTGTTAAAGATCTTATTTACCCATTTGACAGACAGATCACAAGTAGGTAGAGAGGCAGGCAGAGAGAGAGGGGGAAGCAGGCTCCCCGCTGAGCAGAGAGCCTGATGTGGGGCACCATCCCCGGACCCTAAATCATGATCTGAGAGGAAGGCAGCGGCCTAAACCACTGAGCCACGCAGGAGCCCCCATATCTGGTAATTTTTTTTAAAGTTTTAATTTATAATTTTTTATATACATATATTTTTATCCTCAGGGGTACAGGTCTGTGAATCACCATGTTTACACACTTCACAGCACTCACCATAGCACATACCCTCCCCAATGTCCATAATCCCACCCCCTTCTCCCAAACCCCCTCCCCCCAGCAACCCTCAGTTTGTTTTGTGAGATTAAG
>NW_026756870.1:0-1140 GCF_022355385.1 Mustela nigripes
CGAGCAGCACGCGCGGCCAACTGTCCTGGCGGTGAGCGCAGCCCCACAACCACCGCTCCGGGGGCGGCGGGAGGGAGCGGGGCGCGAGCGGGCCTACGCGGCGGGGCTGGGAGGCGCGACCTTCCCAGGCAGCCGGCGGGCTTCTGGGGTCCGCGGCCCGCGCGCCATACCCGCGCCCAGGTCGTTACGGACGTCTTGGGCTGGGGCTCGCGCCGTCCCCCTGCCCAGTTCGTTACAGGCGCCGTGGACCGGGACTCGCCGGACACTCCGGGGTTCCGCGGCCTCCCTTCCGTAGAGTCACCTGCCGGGAAGGGTGTCTTCTTTGCCCCGCGGAGAGTCATCAGGCCTCTGGGCACCGCGCCGCCGGTGTCTGGGCCCGAGTGGAGGCGGTTATGAATGAGAGACTCGTGCAGGTTGTTGGGCTGGAGTCCGAGGACGAGAAAGCGGGAAGCAGTCTCCCTCGCGGGCCTGTGCCCCCGGGATCCGGAGCCTCAGAGCGCGATTGCCTGGCCGGCGTGTTAGCGGGCAGAGGAGCCTGCATCGCAGCGCCTTGGGTCCGGCTCTAGTTCTGGGCGGGAGGGCAGCCGGGTCCGCTTGAGTCTGTGCTGCAGTCTTCTCCTCCTTGGTGTTACCTGGTGGAGCAGGTGGACTCAGAGCCTTCTCCCAGGCGAGAGACCCATTTCCCCTGGGAACTTCAGAAGGCTGTGCCGCTGGCAATGTTGTTTGTCTCTCAGTCCTGGATTCGGACCCCTCTGTGCTTGCAGGAGAGGTAAAAGGGCCCGAAAAGGATTCAGCTTTTCAACTGGCTCAAGACTGAGTTTTAACTTTTGCTGACCAGTCTTGCCTCCCCAAGCCGAATGTATTTTTCCAGACTTCTTGAAGCCGCCTTCTTAAACCACACAATAATGTGAGTCAGTTGCTGACTTAATCTGTTAGTTCCCATCACTGTTTAGTATTTTAGTAATTCTCTTGAGTCCTTACTTGTGGGATTTGATGCACTTAAGTTTCGCATACCAGAAGGGGTTAAATTCACAGCAATGACATATAGTAGGATCTATGCCTTTCTTATAAACTAAGAAAGAAATGTTGGCACCCCAAGAATTCAACCGATGGAGAAGCCACATGGGTTAGGCCCTGTGT
>NW_026756871.1:0-1140 GCF_022355385.1 Mustela nigripes
TGCCCATTCCAATAGCCACAACCCTACTAATAGGATAAACCTCCAAATTCCCTGAGGCCATCCCAATAGTGGTGGCTTCCCAGGACAAACAGGAGCAATCTGAGCCCATCTGAGAACCTACCTGCACTCAGACTCGTAGACTGATATCCCCAGAGGTAAAAAGGAAGGAACAGGCCCCTAGGCCCTAATCGGATCCGTTGCTTTGGTTTCCACGCATCTTCCTCAGAGGCTTGGATTTCAGTACCAGCATATGATTGTTTCTTGACTCACCCATCAGAACAAAACTCATCTACACATGGGAAACTTGCACGTGGGAGGTGTGTCAAAGCATCTTTTACGAGATCCCTTCAAGGCCCCAGTGCCACCGCTTCATTCCAAGGTCACCATAGACACAAAATCATATTAGGACACATGCACGGGAGAGTCCAATTCAACTCAGTATATTCGGTTGCTCCCTGAGATCCAGCAGATCTAACATGTCTTGTTGCTAGGAGACAATTGGAATGCGAGGTGGCCTACCCCACCATCCATCCTTAGAACCCTGCTCAGAATCATTGGCCTGGAGTCAACCAACAGGTCTCAATTTTCCTGCAGAAGAATCTTTGCAGTTGGGAGCTTCTCACAACTCCCATCGTGAGAAAATCCCTGGCCTCGTGATAACCCCCCCCCTTCATGAAGGGGCCATCAGGTACCTAAGGTCCAACCTGAGAAATAGTCTGATCCTCACCCTGACTTCAGATGCACGAGATCTCGATTCAGGTCTGTATATAGTGCTTGCCATGTCCTCACCCAGAAACCTAAGCCTAGCTTGTGTCTTCTGACTTCTGTACACAGACTACTTGCTCACAAGCCCTCCAGTTTGGCAATCCAGAACTACAATGCAGCACTCTACCTGCCCTGCGGAAGAAATACATTGCCCTCTGGGGCTACCCAGAAACCCCAAATGAAGTTCAACCTGCACGCCTCTTGGCTGTACCCAAAATATATAGGCTGACCTTGGCAATAATGCCCTTTCTGACAGAGCCAGAGCCTGAACCTCCTGGCCCCACCCAGATAGCTTGCCGCTCACTGAGCACATAGGACCAGCCATTGATTTGGTCGTTATCTCTTCCCAACCTCGGTTTTCAGGATTCAGATCCT
>NW_026756872.1:0-1139 GCF_022355385.1 Mustela nigripes
TAAGAAGAGCCCCCAACCTCCAGGTGGATAGAGTATCCAATAATCTGATCTCTCACTGTTCACCCCTTCTCATCATTGAGTCCTTTACTTCCATTTCAGTTTAGTTATGGCCATGTCCTAGAACTTATCACCAGGAACACTTCTGCCATCTGAACAGCCAGTCTGACATTCCAATTCCACCCAATTTCTTCCTTTCAGCTAAGCTTCAACTTAGTCAGGAACTACAATACACTTTATACATCTCCCTGTCCATCTAAGAGTGGTTTGTCTCATTTCCTCACTCTCCAAGGAAAACTTCATTGTTCGTCAATTCCAAACCTAAAGAGCTCTACTTAAAAAAAAAAAAAGAAAATTATTTTTAAAATTTATTTTCGGTGTTACAAAATTCTGTGTTTATGCACCACACCCAGTGCTCCATTCAATACGTGCCCTCCACAATACCCACCACCAGCCTCACCCAACCTCCCACCGCCTTCCCCTCCAAAACCCTCAGTTAGTTCCTCAGAGTCCACAGTCTCTCACGGTTTGTCTCCCCCTCCAATTCCCCCCAGCTCCCTGCTCCTCCTCATCTAAGAGCTCTACTTTTGACAGCTTTTCATTCGCCTTTCATCTGTTATACCAGGCAAAAGGCAGTTGTGTCTTTTCTTAGAACTGTATTCTAATAAAGGGGTGACTAATCTAAGATATAATCAACACAAGTAATTGTGTCGATGCCACCATAAATGTTCTATAGTATTAGTCAACTTCAATAATCCGTGAAAACACCCATTAGTTCCTTCAGTGTTTAATGTGCACTAGGCATTCTTCGAAGCATTAGGGGCACACCAGTGAAGGAAACAAAGTTCCCTGTCTTGGCCGACCTCATATGATTGTTGCTTAGTCAATTCTCTTACCTAAGTGTTCAAAACGATTTCACTTTTCTACAATTTCTCCTGTCTCCTCCCTCATTGAGTGTATGTGCTGGACCACAGCAGGGGAATAAAAAGTCACCAGAACTTTTCATCATTAAAAAACTTCAAAGAGTAACAAAATCAACATGTGAACACCTATCCCTTCTTTTCTCTTTCCTTCCTATTATACTGGAAGGTTTTCCTCAGGGATCTGTCCTTGCTTCCCAACCTACAACACTTTTTTCACTG
>NW_026756873.1:0-1139 GCF_022355385.1 Mustela nigripes
GGGTTATGATCTTAGTCAGGTATAGGGTCAGGGTTATTGTTAAAGTTTAGGGTTAGTTTTATGTTTAGCATTAGGTTGACGGTTAGGGTTAGAACTTGTTAGGGTCAGGGTCCGTGGTAGGGTTTGGGGTTTGTGTTAGGGTTAGGTTCAGATATAGGATTCGAGGGAGGGCCCATGTTAGTGTCAGGGTCAGGGTTACATTTAGGGTTTGACTAGGGTTCAGTCTCACAGTCAGGGTCAGGTTTAGTGTTCAGTTGATTGTCGGGGTCACTGTAAGGGTCAAGGTTAGGTTATCGTCATGGTCTGGGTCAGGGTCAGGGTGAAGTTTAGCACCAGTGTCCTGCTTAGGGTCAGGTTAAGGTATTGGTTTAAAGTCCACATTCGGGTCAGGGACAGGGTTATGTAGTGGTCAGAGTTAGTGTCAAGGTTAGGATTAGGGTCAGAGTCAGGGTCAGGGCCAGGGTCAGGTTGAGGGTCAGGCTTTGGTATAGGGTCAATGTTTGGATCAGTGTCACAGTTAGGTTTTGGCAGTAGGGTTTGGGATTGGGGTTAGGGTTAGAGTTAGAAGTAGGGTTATGGTTAGGGTTAGGGATAGACAGCGGAAGGTCAGGGTTAGGGTTTTGTTTAGGTTAGGGGTTAGTGTTAAGGTCAGGGTCAGCATGATGTGTAGGTTCAGGGTCCTTTTTAGGGTCATGGTTAGAGTTACCATTAGGTTTAGGGTTAGGGTCAAGCACACTGTCACGTTCAGGGGTAGGGTTAGGGTCCGGGTTAGGTCAGCATCAGGGTTAGGATTAGGGTCAGGGTCAGGGTCCTGGTTAGGTTTGAATCATGGTTATGGTAATGTCAGAGTTAGGTTTAGGTTCAGGGTCCACATCAGGGTCAGTGTCAGGCTTAGGTTAGGTTTAGGGTTCAGGTCAGGATCACAGTCAGGGTCAGGGACAGGGTCAGGGTCAGGGCTTGGGTTAGGTTTTGGGGCAAGCTCACATCAGTGTCAGGGTCAGGGTTAGTGGTTACTGTTAGGATTAGCCCCGCTCCTGTGTCATGGACCCGTCCTTCAGGGTCTCAGGATAAACCCTGGGCAGAATGGTATAGACCCTACACCCGATCCCACTTAACCAGCCTTAAACTGGGGTGTGAAC
>NW_026756874.1:0-1139 GCF_022355385.1 Mustela nigripes
CTTGCAGGAAATGCCAGATCATGAAGACAAACGGAGATCATCCTCTGGCTAAAACCAGCTCTTCTTTGCCTACCTCAAGGTCTGGATCAATAAAGGGCAGCCAGTTATTATTGCTGTTTTTCTAGGGATTTTTTCCCCATATATTTCCCAGGTCTTTACTCTTTTTTTTTTTTTAAAGATTTTATTTATATATTTGTAAGAGAGAGAGAGAGTGAGAGCAAGCACAGACAGAGAGTGGAAGGCAGAGTCAGAGGGAGAAGCAGGCTCCCTGCGGTGCAAGGAGCCCGATGTGGGACTTGATCCCAGGACGCTGGGATCATGACCTGAGCCGAAGGCAGCTGCTTAACCAACTGAGCCACCCAGGCGTCCCAGGTCTTTACTCTTTTTATAGCACTTTAATTCAGGCTTCAACCACTTCCTAGTCAGATCAGGTGAAATCATTTCCCTTCCCATACCCTCGATGTATTTCACACCTAGTAATTCTTTTTTTAAAGATCTTATTTACCCATATGACAGACACATCACAAGTAGGTAGAGAGGCAGGCAGAGAGAGAGGGGGGAAGCAGGCTCCCCGCTGAGCAGAGAGCCCGATGTGGGACTCCATCCCAGGACCCTGAAATCATGACCTGAGCCGAAGGCAGAGGCCTAAACCACTGAGCCACGCAGGAGACCCCATATCTGGTAATTTTTAATCAACGTGGATTTGCTGCATCAAATAGTTTCTTCTTCAAATATAAATATATAAATATATTGATCAAGTCACTCGCATGTCCTAGGAGAATGTCATGCCTTTAGTAGCAAACTTGAAATCTTGGCCATTGGTTTTGATTTTTGATTTTTGTTTTGGTTTGATTTGGTTCGGTTTTTGTAATTTTAAAAATCCCTCCACCACTTGGATCTGTCTGACCTGATTGCTTTCAGCTGTTTCTGCAACAAAATTGTCCCCACAGCAAAAACTCTCATTGTTTACAGTGGCGCCCCCTTCTGAACACTTTGTTAATAAAAAGCATTTTTTTTTTTTTTTTTGGCTATGGTAAATGTGGAACAACAATAAGGTATTTCAAAGAGGTGAAGCACAGATAAATTTCTCTAAGGGTGGGGTGAGGGTTACTCAAGTTCCTTTTTGAGTAACCCTCACC
>NW_026756875.1:0-1139 GCF_022355385.1 Mustela nigripes
TTACTCTTGCCAAATAATTTAAAACTTTATCTTATATTCAAATACATATATTTTTCTAAATTGATTTATATGCTACTAAAACCAAAAACTTTTAGTTATACTAGATTTCATATCATGCAACCAATGCCAGAAAGCCATCTGGCGATGACTTGTTTTAAATAGAGTTAAGGTGGGTGTTATTACAATGCAAGATGGAAACAAAGATAGTATAACAATTGAGTGTTACATAACTTTTCTGATTTGATCAAGTTACTAATCTACAAAAGGCTTTTATCGGTGACAGACTTGGGAATTTAACAAAACTTTTAAACTAGTGTGTGCGACTCATTCCTAGAAAACAACACAATCAATAACACTTTATTTAGATTAAATCATGACTATTTCTCCATTTGAATAACAAAGGTAGCAACGCCAATAAGTTTATTGAACATGAAAAGTTGAAATGCTGTAATGCTCCTAAGGAATCAAATGATCCAGTCATGAATTACAAAAAAGAATATAAATTCCCAAAGTGTTTGTATAATTGTAATGTACAACTGCCCATTATCGTTCAATAGTGTAGGCTTGTACAAGAACTCTATAAAAGAACTCCACTTCTAAACAGTGGAAAATATGTTCCCTTTCCCGCCATCTACAACTATTAAGCCATTCATTTACCTTTTAAAATATCCACTTAATACAGGCTTTTTACTCATTTGAACCTGGCAGCAGGGCTCTATTCTTATTGCTTACATCTGAAGGATAGACTTCTAGCGTAAGAGGTAAAGCCCATAAAGGAGCCCAATAATAACAACAAAATACAGTTTAGTGATCCCTTACAATCTGCCAGCTACCTTTCTGAGAATACTTCAATTAATAAAACATATAAAATAGCTGACCAAAAAGAGCTTACATTCTTTTGAAATATAATAGTGAAATAAAGCAATAATAGAGGTGCACCTCGGTGGCTCAGTCCATTGAGTGACTGCCTCTGGCTTGGGTCATGATCTCATGGTCCTGGGATGTAACTCCCCAGCAGGCTTTCTAGGCAGTGGGGTGTTTTCTTCTTCCTCTGCACCCCCTCCCAATTCTCTCTCTCTCAGTCTCAAATAAGGAAATAAACCAGTAATAGAAAAATGATTGATGGTTGATGGTGATAA
>NW_026756876.1:0-1139 GCF_022355385.1 Mustela nigripes
TTCTGTCCCCACAGTCCTCAGGTGTGGCTCCAGGGGCCCCAGCTTGGATGGTGTGTGGGCCAGGACTGTGGGGACAGAATCTGAAAACACAAACTTAGCTTAGGTTTGGGGATGTATGTATGAAGGCTCGATCTACAGACCGTGAGAATTTTCCGGGCTATGAACAAAGGGCGAATATGTGGCATTTGCTCAGGCTTTTGTCTCTGGATTTTGTGCCTACGGTGGCCGCGGAATGACGGGGTGTCCTCAAGGGCCATGGACAAGTCTTTCTCTGGTGATTTGGCCTGATCCCAAATGGTTGGGATCATTCTGTGGATGGGAAGAGTCCTTTCTGTATTTTTTTTTTTTTATCTCAGGTGTCCCACCAAAGAGGGATTCCAGAGCAGTGCCCTGAGTAGGGGTGACTAGACATCTCAATCTCTGGTTGATTGGGGGACTAGGGGTTGGCAAGCCCCATACGTTGTCTGTTGTTCCAGTCACTAAGAGGCTTTACATGAGGATAGGGCTCACGCTGAGCGTCACAATGTGTGTTTGTGCAAATTGTAGCCCTCAGGGATAGGTGGGGCCTCATAGTACATGCTGCTTTCTCCTACAATTAACGTTGGACAACATGCCAACCACATGGTTTCTTGCCTTGGGTAAGGAAGAGTTCTGATTTCTGCATCATAGTCACCCCTGGGCAGTGATGGAGATAAGGTCTAGGTTTTGAATCCTGAAAACTGAGGTAGGGAAGAGATGATGACCTAAGGCCGTGGCGGGTCTGATGTGCTCAGTGTGCGGTCAGCTGTCTGGGTATTGGTCATGAGGTCCGGGCTCAGGTTGTCAGACTGTGCATTAGTGCCCAGGTTAGACTATATATTTTGGATGCCTTCGAGTGCCGTGTAGGTTCTTATCTGAAGAACCCTTCAGGATATGAAGAATGAGCGAGTCTGAGGCGCGTGCTCAGGCTTTTGTCTCTGGATTTTGTATCAGCGATGGCCGTGGAATGTTGGGGAGGCCTCATGGGCCATGGATGAATCTTGCTCTCTGTGGACTTGGCCCGATCCCAATTGTTTTTCGTCAATCTGTGGGATGGGAGGACTCCTTTTAGGATTGTTACCTAAGGTGTCCGACAAAAAGAGGAATTCCAAATCAGAGCT
>NW_026756877.1:0-1139 GCF_022355385.1 Mustela nigripes
ACTGCATCATTTTCAAACATGGGCAGTGATTGGAGATAAGGTCTAGGTTCTAAATCCTGAAAACTGAGGCTGGGAAGAGATAACGACCTAAGGCAATGGCTGGTCCGATGTGCTCAGTGAGCGGCCAGCTGTATGGGTGAGCCAGGAGGTCTAGGCTCACCCTCTGTCAGAAAGGGCATTATTGCCCCGGTCAGCCTATATATTTTGGGTGCAGCCAAGTGGCGTGCAGGTAGATCTTCATTTGGGTTTTCTGCGTAGCCCCAGAAGGCAATGTTTTTCTTCTGCAGGGCAGGCAGGGTGGTGCATTATAATTCTGGATTGCCAAACTGGAGGGCTTGTTGGCCATTAGTCTGAGGATGGAAGTCTAAAGACACAAGCTAGGCTTACGTTTTTGGTGAGGACATGGCAGGCACAATCTACAGACCTGAACCGAGATCTCGTGCTTCTGAAGTCTGGTTGAGGATCAGACGATCACTCAGGTTGGACCTTTTGTCCCTGAGGTCCCCTTCATAAAGGGGGGGGTGTCACGAGGCCATGGGTGTTTTCTCACGATGGGAGTTGTGAGAAGCTCCCAACTTCAAAGATTTTTCTGCAGGACAAATGAGACCTGTTGGTTGGCTCCAGGCCAACGATTCCTAGCAGGGTTTTAAGGATGGATGGCGGGGTAGGTCACCTCGCATTCCAATTGTCTCCTAGCAACAAGACAAGTTAGATCTGCTGGATCTCGCGGAGCAACCGAATACGCTCAGTTGAAATGTACTCTCCTGTGGATGGGTCCTAATGTGTTTTTGTGTCTATGGAGACCTTGGAATGAAGCGGTGGCACTGGGGCCCTGAAAGGATCTCCTAAACAGAGGCTTTGACACAGTTCCCACGTGCATGTTTCCCATGTGTAGATGAGATTTGTATTGAAGTGTGAGTCAAGAAACAGCCATATGCTGGTATTGAAATCCAGGCCTCTGAGGAGAGATGCCTCTAAACCAAAGCAATCGATCCGATTAGGGCCTAGGGGACTGTTCGTTCCTTTTTACCTCTAGGAACATCAGTCTACGGGTCTGAGTGCAGGTAGGTTCTCGGATGGGCTCAGATTACACCTGTTTGTTCTGGGAAGCCACCACTATTGGATGGCATCCGGGACTT
>NW_026756878.1:0-1139 GCF_022355385.1 Mustela nigripes
GAAGGGGCCCTCAGGGACAGAATGTCCAACCTGAGCGATCGTCTGATAGTCGCCCTGACTTCAGATGCACGAGATCTAGATTCAGGACTGTAGATTGTGCCTGCCAAATCCTCACCCAGATAACTAGGCCTAGCTTGGGTTCTCAGACTTCCATCCTCAGACTACTGGCCCACAAGCCCTCCAGTTTGGCAATCCAGAACTACAATGCAGCACTCTGCCTGCCCTCCAGAAGAAAAACATTGCCCTCTGGAGCTACCCAGAAACCCCAAATGAGGATCAACCTGCACGCCATTCGGCTGTACCCCAAATATATAGGCTGACTTGGGCACTAATGCCCTTTCTGATGCAGCATGAGCCTGGACCTCCTGGCCCCACCCAGACAGCTGGCCGCACACTGAGAACATCGGACCCACCATAGCCTTAGTTCGTCATCTCTTCACAACCTCGGTTTTCAGGCTTCAGAACCTAGACCTTATCTCCAATCACGGCCCGGGTTTGAAAGTGATGCAGAAATCAGAACTCTTTCCCCATGGCAAGAAACTTTGTGGTTGGCATGTTGTCCAAGAATCAGTGTAGTTGAAACCAGTGTGGCCCAAGGGGCCCCGCCCATGATTGCGGGCCACATTGGTAACAAACACACATTGTGACCCTCAACCAGTACCAAGACCTCAGCTAAGGCTTCTCAGTGGCTGGATGGAGAGACAGCATATTGGGATTTCCATGACCCTAGGCCCCAATTTTTACCGTAAATCGGGTTGTCCCTTAACTCTTCCCCAGGGCTCTGCTTTGGAATTCCTCTTTTGGGGGGACTCCTGAGGTAACAAACCTGAAAGGAGTCCTCCCATCCCACAGATTGACGAAAAACAATTGGGATCGGGCCAAATCCACATAGAGCTAGATTCGTCCATGGCCCATGAGGCCTCCCCAACATTCCACGGCCATCGCTGATACAAAATCCATATTCAAAAGACTGAGCACGCACCTCAGACTCGCTCATTCTTCATATCCTGAAGAGTTCTTCAGATAAGAACCTACACGTCACTCGAAGGCACGCAAAATATATAGTCTAACCTGGGCACTAATGCACTGTCTGACAACCTGAGCCCGGACCTCGTGACCAACACCCAGACAGCTGACCT
>NW_026756879.1:0-1139 GCF_022355385.1 Mustela nigripes
TATATGCCCTTAATTAGAAATAGAAAAGTCTATACTTATTAAAAATGTATTACTTTAAAATGAATATAAAGAATAATTCCAGAAAGCCAAGGCATCATGGATTAAGTAACTGACTGGTGGTGTCATCAATAAGATGCCAGTTTCTGAGTAACAAAACCTGTACTACCTAGGGTGATTCCATCTTTCTTGGGGATCCCAGCAATCTGGTTGTTCTCCATCACTTTCTCCATAACAGAGCAAGGAATGTGGACTGCTGGGTCTGATTCAGTTGAGAAAATTAATCTGCCCCAACCATATGATTCATGATCCAAGTATATGGGTGCCCACTGTGGTTACCTCCCTTCTTTGATGAAAGATGAAACCCTTCTTTGGTCTGCCAATGAAAGCAAAATGAGAAAGGAAGATGATTCAACTCCCACCATAAATGGTCAAGGGTAGAGGACAGAAGTGGGCCACAACAGACTCACTTACCCCAACACTCATGCCCGATGCGGATATTGATGCAGTCTACTGGCATATGGATCTTATCCTCAACACTATGCCGAGTTTGATCATCATAATAGATCAGGTGACCATCTGACCACAGGTCAAACCAATTCTTCTCAACGCTTCAAAATAGTACCTGAAAAAAATGGAAACCCATTGGTTTTGAGCCAAAAAAGCAAGGACTTCATTCTCTAGTTCACAGAAAACTAAAACAAAGGAAACAAAGGAAACGTTCCTCTGGCCCCGTAAGTATGCATGCATACAGCTGCCCAAAGTTGCTCCAACAAAATGGAGATGAAAGCAGACTCCAATGGCATAAACACCTATGCTATACCAGGCTACATGCAGCTTACACTAAAGGTACTAAGAATGCTGCCAACTTAATAGTCCCCATTTTTTTTTAAAGTTTGATAAAACCTTGATTTTGATAACAAGTGTTGGTGAGGATATAGAGAAAAAAGAACCCTCATATGTTGGTGGAAATGTAAACTGGCAGAGCTACTATGGAAAACAGTATGGATGTACCCCAAAATATTAAAAGTAGAAATACCATATGGACTATGAGAGACTGAGGACTCTGAAAAACAAACTGAGGGTTTTGGAGAGAAGGGGACTGGAGGGATGAGCCTGGTGGTGGGTATTAAGAAGGGCAC
>NW_026756880.1:0-1139 GCF_022355385.1 Mustela nigripes
ATTGTGCGACTCTCTTTTCAAAAATCTCCTATTGTTAATGACAATCAACCAGAGCTGAGTGAAGCTGAGATATTAGAAACATAAGTATATGCAAATACTTGTGGTACTGGCTATGCCCTAACTTTTTCCTAGTTTGTTCAAATCAAGCACATCTGCTCAGTTGTATGATGGTACTTGGTGAAAAGTTGCTGTCGTAGCCCACCGTTGTGTTCCTTCCAGCAACGATTATTTTTTCACAATTTCTGCAGGTAATTTCAGTAAGTGCTACTGAAAAAACGATGATTCCTAAAAATAAATTTGCAAACTATCTTAAGAAGTCAAAACACGATTTTCTTTTTCTCTCACTATAAGCTATGGGTGCTCATGGTGGTTATAAAGGATGAACTGTGTTTTTAAATATTAAGTTTTTAAATGCACATGTCATTTATTAACACAATGACATTGTTCAAACTCCAAGTATTGATTTTATATGAAGAAAATGACACCACCCACATGTTTTTAAAGGGCAGCAGCTGGGGTTTTCTATGTGACCTAGATCATTATCTGCTGAGTTAGAGACCCTGATCAAAGACCATAAGAAAACACTAATCCTTGCTGATTCCATTCATTTTCAGGAGGTTATGTAAGTATCCAGTCAGAAGAGTTTATGTGCCATATTTTTAAAGAACAAGAGGAGGCCTTTTACTATCTTAGGTCCCTTTATCTGAGCTACACTACATAATCATTTGTCTTATACCTTTGGTTCAACATTCTTTATATGTTTAAGCTATCAAGAATCATTTTTAGTATTTCCTAAATCCTTTTTGGGCATGACTCCTTTGGCCAATATTTGTGGTTGTTAGAAAAAAGGTGTGATCTCGATACTATATGAAAATCAGTAAAAATGCAGTATTTGATTTTTAGGTTTGTCCTCTGATAATTAGATGATGTCCAGATATTAAGATTTATGGAATGCAATCAGTGGCTGAGTAATTCTGGCCATTATTGGAAGTTTTGTATATAAGAAGGAAATGCAACGTTCACCAAGATACTAAACATCAAGAGAAATACAAGCTTGTTTCTGAGGAGATCGTGAGTATAACTTCTGCTGGGCAACTCTATTTGAATTATTGAACTCCTTTTTTCCCTATAAACCCTTG
>NW_026756881.1:0-1139 GCF_022355385.1 Mustela nigripes
AGTGAGCTCGCCCGCCAGACACGTCCCCTCCCTGGCAGGTCATATCAGGTATCCCCAACGCCGCAGGCCCTTTGGCTAATAAAATCAAAAGGTGACACCAGTGGGCTCAGAGTCAGAGAGTCCCACACCTTCTGATCTATGGGTGTAGCCCTAGGTTCCTCCCTGTCTCTGCGTGTGTGTGTGTGTGTGTGTCTGTGTGTGTGTGTCTGTGTGTGTGTGCCTCTGGGTGTCTGTGTGTCTGTGTGTAAAGAGGACCTGGCCATGCCACCATGGGTGGAGATGCCCCAAGCAGGATGAGCTGATGAGGGGTTAGATGTCTGGTGGGTAAGTCATGTTCACACCCCAGTTTAAGGCTGCCTAAGTGGGATCACTTGTAGGGTCTACACCCGACTGCCCAAGGTTTATCCTGAGACCCTGAATGGATGGGTCCATGACTCAGGAGCAGGGCTAACACTAACAATAACCTCTAACCCTGACCAGGACATTGACTGTGAGCCTGCCCCAAACCATAACCCAAGCCCTGATCCTGACTCTACCCTGACCCTGACTGTGATCTTTACCTGAACCCAAAACAAAACCTAATCCTGGCAAGGACCCTGATGTGGACCCTGACCCTAAACCTAACTCTGACATTACCGGAAATATGACTAATACCTAACCATGACCCAGACCCTGACCCTAATCCTAACCCTGATGCTGATCTAACCCTGACCCTAACACTAATTCTGACACTGAATGTGAGCCTGAACCTAACTCTAACCCTAAACGTAACCCTGACCCTGACACTAACACGGGCCCTGACCCGAACCTAACGCTGAACCTAACCCTAAAACTAACCCCTAATATTATCCCTGACACTGACACTAACCCGGTATAATCCTAACCCTCAACCTACCTCTAAGCCTAAACCTAACCCCACTTTAACAATTATCCTGACCCTCTCCCTGAACATGATCATAACCCTAACTCTGAACTTTGCCTACGTCAGAACTTAAACTTAAAAATGACCCTGGCCTTGACCTTAATACTGACCCTAACCCTGACTGTAAACCTAACTCTGACCCAAGCAATGATCCTGAACAGATTAGTAACCCTAAAGCTAACCCAGATCCTGAACCTACTCATAAAACAGAACCTAA
>NW_026756882.1:0-1139 GCF_022355385.1 Mustela nigripes
TCGGGGTGGGGCCAGGAGTTCCAGGCTCAGGCTGCGTCAGAAAGGGCATTAGTGCCCAGGTCAGCCTATATATTTGGGGTACAGCCGAATGGCGTGCAGGTTGATCCTCATTTGGGGTTCCTGGGTAGCCCCAGAGGCAATGTTTTTCTTCTGGAAGGCAGGCAGAGTGCTGCATTGTAATTCTAAATTGCGAAATTGGAGGGCTTGTGGGCCAGTAGTCTGAGGACGGAAGTCTGACAACCCAAGCTAGGCCTAGTTTTCTGGGTGAGGATATGGCAGGCACAATCTACAGTCCTGAATCTAGATCTCGTGCATCTGAAATCAGGGCGAGATTCGGACGATCGCTCAGATTGGACATTCTGTCCCTGATGGCCCCTTTTTGAATGGGGGGGATCACGAATCCATGGGGGTTTTCCGATGATGGGAGTTGTGAGAAGGTCCCAATTGCAAAGATTCTTCTGCAGGACAATTGAGACCTGTTGGTTGGCACCAGGACAACGATTCCGAGTGGGTTCTAAGGATGGATGGCTGGGTAGCCCACATCCCATTCCAATTGTCTCCAAGCAATAAGACAGGTCAGATCTGCTGGATCTGGGGGAGCAACCGAAGAGGCTGAGTTGAAATGGTCTCTCCCGTGGATGTGACCTAATATATTTTGTGTCTATGGAGACCTTGGAATGAAGCGGTGGCCCTGGGGCCCTGAAGGGTTCTCCCAAAGAGAGGTTTTCATACAGCTCCATCGTGCATGTTTCCCATGTGTAGATGAGATTTGTTCTGATGGGTGAGTCAAGAAACAGCCATATGCTGTTATTGAAATCCAGGCCTCTGAGGAGAGATGCCTGGGAACCAAAGCAATGGATCCGATAGGTGTCTAGGGGCCTGTTGGTTCCTCATTACCTCTGGGGATATCAGTCTACGGGTCTGAGTGCAGGTAGGTGCTCAGATGGGCTCAGATTGCCCTTGTTTGTCCTGGGAAGCCACAACTATTGGGATGGCCTCAGGAATTTTGGAGGTTTATCCTCTTTTTAGGGTTGTGGCCATTGGAATGGGCACATACAATTCCCTTGGAGAGGGCAAGCACAGTCTTCAGGTTTGGCCTCAGGGGCCTGAGCCTGTAGGGTGTGTAGGCCATAGCTGTT
>NW_026756883.1:0-1139 GCF_022355385.1 Mustela nigripes
TAATGTGAATTAGTCAGGGTTTTTCAGAGAATAGGGAAGAGAAAAAAGAAAAGGGAAGATATTCTCCAGGGCCAACTCTAGAAGTGACTATTCAAACATCTGTCCAAATTCAATTGAACAAAACTCAGAAATGCCACCTCCAGTGAAATACAGAGAAGATTATATATAGTTCTGGGCACACAGATCTCATTTGACCCAATGATGTACATCAATAAAAGACTGAAGGCCAATCACCAGTCCATGGGAGAATTTAAAAATAAATTTACTAATGAGGCAAAGAATTTAGAATCACAAATACTTCAGAACTAATAATAACTGCCTTCACTTGATGTTATTTTATAAGATAAATCCTACGATCAAGTTTCAATTTTAAATTCTTACAATTTTAAATTCTTAAATCCTTAAGAAGAAGCATCATTTGGAGGGAGCAGTTTTCATAATTTATCATCCATCAGCCTTTTTTAAGATTTTATTTATTTATTGGACAGAGAGAGAGAGAGAGAGATTACAAATAAGCAGAGAGGCAGGCAAGCAGGGAGGGAAGCAGGCTTCCTTTTGAGCAGAGCCCGATGTGGGGCTGGATCCCAGGACCCAGAGACCATGACTTGAGATGAAGGCAGAGGCTTAACCCACCACCCACGTGATGAGAGAGCCTCTCAGGTGCCCCTCATCCTTCAGCCTTAATTGTTTGAAGGAAAATGTGTGGATGAATAATGCCTTAGGGAGCTAATCTCTCTAAAGAATTTTCAAGTCTTTACCCCTTCAAGGTTTTTGCACAGTTCTGATAGCCTCTAAACATCCAGCTGATTTCTGCAGTGACAGGCCTGTTAAAAACTGTCCTCAAACCAGGAATAGAGCTTGAAACATACCAGTCAAGAGCAACTTTGAGTCTTTTAAGGAATTTATCATCATTTCTTTGTTTTTGGTTAATATCCGAAATAGTTCTATATTACACTTGCATAATTTCTCCAGAACTGACTTTGACCTGATTTCTCCAGGCATTCAGTTCCATCTAGTTCCATATTTTAGCAAGAACTATAATTCTATATATAAAAAAACATATTTAGAGCGCCTGGGTTGCTCAGTGGGTTAAAATCTCTGCCTTCAGCTCAGGTTATGATTCCAGGTTCCTGGGATTG
>NW_026756884.1:0-1139 GCF_022355385.1 Mustela nigripes
AAGAATAAACGATTTCAAACTATGCTCATTTAAGTAAGTTGGTGCATAATCCCATTTCTATTAAAACAAGTGCAAGGACCAATGCCACGCTTCCGCGAGAACCCCAAGCTCTTTTTCTAGAATGGCCATATGCGTATGTATCAGGCGTCCTCTTTTCACTCCCTTTGTGGAGCACCTACCATGGAGGTCATGTAATAACCAATAACCAACAAACAAACAAAAAACCCAAACATCCAGGTCGAAGTGATTCGCCCCTGCCATCATGCAATGGCGGACCCTGCCTGGAGACTAGGAGACTGCTCAAACAGATCGTGGGCAGGCATCTCAGCCCAGGCCTGTGCTGGGGAAGCTGGTTCCGGGCTTTGGGCACAATCAGGAAGCTAGTGAAGTGACCCGAGAGTGCAGCCGGGTTTAGGGCTGATGATCTTTTTGCAGCCAGGCAGCACTCGGACACTCGCTCCGGGAGCCAGGCTAGGAGGCTGCCCAGCGCTGGCGCTGGCCACGCTCGCAGGCCCCCCGGGGCTTCAAAGCCGCCCGTGCCCCGGGCCCCCGCCTCAGGGCGGAGGGGAAGGGGGGCGGGGGCAGGCGCGGCCGGGAGAAGGGGCTTTGCTAATTGCGGAAGCGGGAAGTGAGCTGGCTGAGGATGCAGCGGTGAGTCTGAGAGGAGGTGGAGGGGCTGGCAGAGGAGGGGCGCACAGCGCCACGGTGCTGTGCTGCGGCCCAGTCAGGACTCAGGACCCCCTGCCTCGCCGCCCTTGCACTCCAGCGCTCCAGCCCAGCCCCTGAAGCCGCGCTGTCCCACTCCCGTGGCCCGCTGCCCCGCCCCGCCCCATGGCTTCTCCGGAAGACCCTCTGCCAGCGGGTAAAGTGACACCGCTCCGCGCCCTCATCTGGAGCAGAAAGCGCGGGCCGCGAGCTCGTGGGGGTGTCGGGACCCAGCCTCCGCGCCCCCCGGGGCAGCGGGACCACGGGGGGACACGGACGACACGCCGGACTACACGCCGCCCACGGGGTCAGGCCAGGGACGGAGCCATGTGAGGTCCCCCCCCCCCCGCCAGCGAGCGCAATAGCCCCCATCGTTTGGCACCCCCACGCGCGGGTGCCGAGGACCCCCTTCCCTCATCCCGTGGCGTGGCCCC
>NW_026756885.1:0-1139 GCF_022355385.1 Mustela nigripes
CATACGAAAAGAAGTTTATACTTCTGGATAAGGAAAATGTACAGTAACAGATTCGAATACCATTTACCACCCTCCCATTTTCCACTCTCTTTTCTAGACCTGCAACCTGATAACCCCAAACTGTTGGTATTCTACAAGAAAACTGGAATTCTGTTTATGCATGCTAGATTCAGTATCAACATGGTTGTATGTCACACAAAGCTAAGTCAAATAACAACAACAACAAAAACAAAAAACCCAAGGTGCAAAAAGATACGTAAAGTACACCATTTAGACAGTTTTTCCAACTAGAAAAAAGGTTTATACAGATGATGAATTCATATAAATATGTACCAAAAAATACAGAAATATGCAAAGGAATGATGTAGATCTCCTTCAGTAACAGTGGTTCGGAAAGGCACTGAGGGAGAAAAAGAAGACGTACTCACTGTTTCAATTCCTGCAAATTGTTCAGTGTTTGAATATTTTAATCAAAACTATCCAAATAAGGGACGCCTGGGTGGCTCAGTTTGCTAAGCAGCTGCCTTTGGCTCAGGTGATGATCCCAGCGACCTGGGATCGAGTCCCACATCAGGCGCCTTGCTCGGTGGGGAGCCTGCTTCTCCCTCTGCCTCTGCTGCCACTCTGCCTGCCTGTGCTCGCTCACTCTCTCTCTCTCTCTCTCTCTCTGGCAAATAAATAAATAAAATCTTAATTAAAGAAACTATCCAAATCAAATGCACAAAAAGAGTTAACATTTCTTAAATTTAGGGAATGAGTATTACTTCGTCTTTTTCTACTAGTTTAAAAGATTGTCTTTCCAAAGGTTTCAAAAACGGAAAACTACATTAAGTCAAAGGAAAAAAGAAGATGCAAATTCTACCAAGAATCAAGAAAAAGACATCATTACAAGTCTTATAGATATTAAAAGGATAAGGGAAACTTACAATTTGTGTATGTGACAGCTTAGATGAGATGTCTCAAAGAATTTCTCCAATTATCAAAGGTTACTTAAAAATAGGTGAAGTATAAGACCTATATATATTTAAAATAACTGATCTGTACTTAAAGACTTCAACAACTAAAACAACAAAACCAAAAGAATACCCCCAACAAGACAACTTCATTGGTGAATTTCCACCAAAAATTTAAGAAAGAAT
>NW_026756886.1:0-1139 GCF_022355385.1 Mustela nigripes
GTAGATCAGTCCTGCCATACCTATGACCCGAAACATAAGCAGAGTTTGTGTTTTTAGACAACTGTCCAAACAGCAATGGCCTACACACCCTACAGGCTCAGGCCCCTGGAGCCAAACCTGACGACTGTGCTTGCCCTGTACAAGAGAATTGTATGTGCCTATTCCAATGGCCACAACCCTACTAAGAGTATAAACCTTCAAAGTCCCTGAGGCCATCCCAATATTTGTTGCTTCCCAAGACAAACAGGGGCAATCTGGGCCCATCTGAGCACCTACCTGCACTCAGATCCGTAGACTGATGTACCCAGAGGTAAAAAGGAACGAACAGGCCCCTAGGCACCTATCAGATCCATTGCTTTTGTTTCTAGTCATCACTCCTCAGAGACCTGGATTTCAATTACAGCATATGGCTGTTTCTAGACTCACCCAAGAGAACAAATTTCATCTACACATGGGAATGTGAGGTGGGTTACCCAGCCATCCATCCTAGGAACCGTGCTCGGAATCGTTGTCCTGGAGCCAAACAACAGGTCTCAATTGTTGCAGAAGCATCTTTGCAGTTGGGAGCTTCTCACAACTCCCATCTTGGGAAAACCCCTATGTCATCGTGATCCACCCCCCCTTCAAGAAGGGACCATCAGGGACAGAATGTCCAACTTGAGCGATCGTCTGATCCTCGCCCTGACTTCAGATGCACGAGATTTGATTCAGGTCTGCAGATTGTGCCTGCCATATCCTCACACAGAAACCTAGGCCTAGCTTGGGTTCTCAGACTTCCGTCCTCAGACTACTGGTCCACAAGCCCTCCATTTTGACAATTCAGAACTACAATGCAGTACTCTGCCTGCCGTCCTGAAGAACAACATTGCCGTCTGGGGCTAACCAGGAACCCCAAATGAGGATCAACGGGGCACGCAATTCGGCTGTACCCCCAATATATATTCTGACCTGGGCACTAATGCCCTTTCTGACACAGCTTGATCCTGGACCTCCTGGCCCCACCAGACAGCTGGCCGCACACTGAGCACATCGGACCCGTCATGGACTTAGGTCGTCATCTCTAGTCAACCTCGGTTTTCAGGCTTCAGAACCTAGACCTTATCTCCAATCACGGCCCGGGTTTGAAAATGATGAAGAAA
>NW_026756887.1:0-1138 GCF_022355385.1 Mustela nigripes
GGCTGAAGCGGCGGCGCAGCCAGAATTGAAAGCGGGAGTCACTGATAAGGCGCAGCTGGAATTGGAGGTGGATGTTACGCCGCCTCCGCTTTCAAACCCCTCAGCGCCGCCCTGTGAGTGGCCCCCCCCATCGGCCCAGCTGCGCCAAGACGTGTCATTGTTCAGAGTGTAAGGCACAAAGTTGGAGAGAGGTCCTTGATCCGAGCAAAGGGTTCTTTCCTGTTTTAGAAGATCAGAACCAGCAAAGATATCATCAGCCGCTGGATTTTAAGTTGGTAAAACAGCTTAAGGAGGCAGTCTAGTTTCTCTTGTGAGTCCCAGAATTGTCTGCTATCAGAATGTTGGAACGCCACGGTGGGAGACTCGGCAGTAATAGCCAAGATACCGACGTATATCCCGATGCCAGTACAGGTGAACCCCGACAACCTGCCGGTGCTGCTTCGACATAAACAAGACTTTGACTGCAGCAACACTCAACAATGTCACCGGGAGGGTAGCTGAAGCCCTTGCAACACAAAATCAGATTAATGGACTGTTGGGTGTATACAAAACCCACGCGGACATGGTCCTTGTTTTCTCACTTCCCTTCCCTGACGCATGCTTGGTATGTTGTAGGAACAATTATAGGAGTGCTAATGGTAATTGTTCTTTTCATGTGCCTCTTGCCTTGTGCGGTTAAAATCATACTCGCAGAGGTTTATAAGTTAAGAGCCATCATACGTAACCATCAGCTAATCAACCGCGGTGGGCTCAGAATGTCACCTTGAATGCCATCCAAGTATCTCTTGGCTCCGTCGGCGATTTGGTTACTATGTTAGAACAATCAGTCTCTTTCCTCAAAACTAGGCAGGCATAAGAGCCTTGACGATTCTGGCTCAAGTACTCCTTCTAAAATGCATCTGTAGAATTGTATGACAACAATGGCTACAGCAATGGGCTTTGGTCTGAGCCCCCAAAAATATGGCTTAGTACGCTGGGTCGGTAGCCAAAGACGGGTAAGACTGATCCCTCACCATAGCAACCTAAAACAGGGGCTCCTCGGCCCAGGGGAGTGCCCGATGACGGGTAAGCATGTGTGCTGAGGATTGGCAACCTAAGACAGGCACGATCCCTGCCATATACAAAATAAAAAAGGGGG
>NW_026756888.1:0-1138 GCF_022355385.1 Mustela nigripes
GCCAGAGGTAAAAAGGAACGAACAGGCCCATAGGCACCTATCGGATCTATTGCTTTGGTTTCCAGGCATCTCTCCTTAGAGATCCTTAGAAGCCTGCTCTTGCGTCGTTCCTTATGGGACATCCTTGAGCCATCCAGCAGGTGTCGACTGTCCCACAGGAGTCCTTGTTCATGGACCACCTCACAACTCATATCATTGAAAGCTTCCACATTCACATGATACCCCCAGTCTTCATGAAGTCGGATCATGGAAAGAAACTCCAACCTGAGGCAACGGCTGATCCTCGCCTTGACTTCAGATGCATGTGATCTTGATTAAGCTCTTCAGAGTACATCTGCTGTGCCCTCACCCCAAAACCTAAGCATAGCTAGTGTTCTCAGACTTCCGTCCTCACTCTCCTGGACCATACGCCCTCCATTTTGGGATTTCCGATGACACAGTGCTGCACTCTGCCTGCCCTCTAGAAGAAAAACTTTGCCCTATGGGTGTACCCAGAAACCTCAAATGAGGATAAACCTGCATGCCACTCAACTGTACACCAATTATATAGTCTAGCCTGTGCAAAATGCCCTGTCTGACACAACCTGAGGCCTGAAAACACAACCGACAACCAGACAGCTTGCCTTACACTCAGAACATCTGAACCGCCATGGCCTTAGGTTGCCATCTCTTTCCAACCTGGTTTTCAGGCTACAGAAACTTAGACGTTATCTCTACTCATTTCCCATGGGTGAATGTGATGCAGAAATCATAACTCCTCCTTCCCTCTCGCCAGAATCTTTTGGTTGGCATCTTATCCAAAGTTCAGTGTAGGACCCCTGTAGGGCCTACAGGAGTAGGAGTAGGGCCCCTGAGGGTAATGTAGGGTCCCTGAGGCCCTGCCCATGCTTAAGAGCTGCGGTGGGCACAAACACACATTGGGACCCTCAGTTTGAGCCCTGTCCTCAAGTAAAGCCTCTCAGTGGCTGGATCATGAGCCTGCATATGGGGCCTGCCATGCCCCAAGTCACCCAATCTTAACCAGATTTAGAGACATCTAGTCACCACTACTCAGGGCTCTGCTCTGGAATCCCTCTTTGGTGGGACATTTGAGGTAAGTAAACACAGAAAGGATTCCTCCCACCCACAGAATGACCCC
>NW_026756889.1:0-1138 GCF_022355385.1 Mustela nigripes
ATCATACCGTGCTGCTCCAAGACCAGCAAGGGCTCTCTCAGAAACCAGTGTTCCTAAGCAGGCTGACTCTGCTAACATCTGTCCCGTGTGTGTCTGTCCTTGTTGGCACAGTGTCCCCCTTGAGTGAAACCTCTGGTTACCTGAAGCTTTTTGTTCTCTGCAGAGGCTCTGTGCTAACTCTAGCCCATGCGCCAGAAGCCAGAGCGTCGGGGCAGTGAGCAGCTGCTCTTTCTGTATACTGCAGCTGTGCAAATTGGCCCACCAGCAGCATTCTTCTTCTGCCTGGTTGTGTGGATGGGGTTGATGTAGCAGGAAACTGTTCTATTTTTTAAAAATAGCTAAATTTCCTATTATGTTTTGGATAATTGTATTCCAGGGTAGTCCGATCTATTCGAAAAAAAAGAGTATCATTCTGATGTACCATGATGTAAGATTCTTGAGTTCTTCAAGGAAGTATTTATGTCAGTTTGTAAGGAGGCGAGCCTGTAAATTCTCTTTATGTGAGCAAAAGCACAAGAGTGTAGCAACTCAGTGGCCAGGAATTTGGATGCATCTTGGAGGGTTAGGGAAGAGAAACCCTAACTGTAATCTTCTTTCAGAAAGCAAGTCTTGAAAATTGGGGTTTTCTTCCTTAGTGCCAGCTAAGTATCTACCCCCTACCCCCTGCCACGTGGTCTGCCCCTCTGGCTTATGATTGCATGCATGTTCAAGGGAACAGTACAAACTGTTTAGCAGCAACATGTGTTATTGTACACAAATTATAGCAAGTAATATAGTCAAAGCTTTTCCTAAAAAGCCTTTAGATGGGCTATTGCACTGGTAGCTGAGACCCTTTGAGGGCTATTTGGAGGGAAAGACAGCATCTGCATCCAGGCATGTTCATAAATAAGGAACATATTAACATATAAATAATGACATATAAATAAAACATATAAATAACGACCTTCGAATAAAACAGCATCCAGCAACGAAGAGAATAGGATTCCCTGTGGACACTGGACTAACCAGTGTTTATAGTTAAAGGATGATCTACACAGAGTTCCCTACATTTAAATGAAGTTGGCTGGGAGCAGAATCTGTGTCAGGGGCTTTACTTTAAAATCATCTAGATTTCTCTAGGCAGACATTTCCTTTGACT
>NW_026756890.1:0-1138 GCF_022355385.1 Mustela nigripes
TTGGGGCCTAGGGACATGTCAAGCCCATTATGACATCAAATGGTCCAGCCACTGAGAGGACGTACTAGAGGACAGGACTCACACTGAGGGTCACAATGCGTGTTTATGCCCTCGTCGCACTCAAGAATGGGCGGGGCGTCAGGGTGAATGCTGGTTTCTCCTACATGAACGTTGGACAACATGCCAACCACATGGTTTCTTGCCTTGGGTAAGGAAGAGTTCTGATTTCTGCATCATAGTCACCCCTGGGCAGTGATTGGAGATAAGGTCTAGGTTTTGAAGACTGAAAACTGAGGTAGGTAAGAGATGATGACCTAAGGCCGTGGCGGGTCTGATGTGCTCAGTGTTCGGTCAGCTGTCTGGGTGTTGGTCACGAGGTCCGGGCTCATGTTTTCAGACAGTGCATTAGTGCCCAGGTTAGACTATATATTTTAGGTGCCTTCGAGTGACGTGTAGGTTCTTATCTGAAGAACTCTTCAGGATATGAAGAATGAGCGAGTCTGAGGCGGGTGCTCAGGCTTTTGTCTCTGGATTTTGTATCAGCGATGGCCGTAGAATATTTGGGAGGCCTCATGGGCCATGGACGAATCTTGCTTTCAGTGGACTTGGCCCGAATCCAATTGTTTTTCGTCAATATGTGGGATGGGAGGACTCCTTTCAGGTTTGTTACCTCAGGTGTCCGACCAAAAGAGGATTTCCAAATCAGAGCCCTGCGGAAGAGTGAAGAGACAACCAGAACTATGGTTAAAAATTGGGGCCTAGTGGCATGGCAAGCCCAATATGCTGTCTCTCCATCCAGCTACTGACAGGCCTTACCTAGGACTCGGCTCAGGCTGAGGGTCACAATGTGTGTTTGTGACCAATGTGGCCCGCAAGCATGGGCGGGGCCTCATGGGCCACACTGGTTTCAAGTACACTGAACCTTGTCAACATGCCAACCACAAGGTTTCTTGCCATGGGAAAAGCGTTCTGATTTCTGCATCATTTTTATACCCGGGGCGTGATTGGAGATAATGTCTAGGTTCTGAAGCCTGAAACCCGAGATTGAGAATAGTGAAGACCTAAGGCCATGGCAGGTCATATGAGCTCAGTGTGCGGCCAGCTGTCTGGGTAGGGCCAGGAGGTCCAGACTCAGGCT
>NW_026756891.1:0-1138 GCF_022355385.1 Mustela nigripes
TCCAGGATCAGAGTAAACATATGGGATTAAAAAATAAAAATTAAAAAAAAAGATTTTTTTCAAAGGACTTTTTTTTTAAAGTAATTTAAACAAAACTCCTTTTTAAGAGACAGTTGGCTGTTTAAACCAAAAGTACAACTCACTGAGAGAATCGCCGCATTATTTATTGGGGTAGAAAGGACCTGGAATGTAGAAAGACCCATTCTGCAGAGGAAAAAATAGAATCACTAACAGGCCTCATGCCTTGCACAGCCAGTGGCTAGAGTCCCTGCCTAATGAGACCCTGTGCTAGAGGCCGCTAGAACCATCTCAACTATGTTAGTCTTTCTTGGAAGCCAACAAGTGTTTGCCCAGTTAAGAGCAGGGTAACAATCAGTCACGTTATGTTATAATGATTGTCGATATCTTTAAAAGCCTTGTCAAGTTCCTTTGTGAGTAACCCTCACCCCACCCTTAGAGAAATTTATCTGTGGTTCACCTCTTTGAAATACCTCATTGTTGTTCCACAATACCATAGCCAAAAAAAAAAAAAAAAAAGAATTTTATTAACAAAGTGTTCAGAAGGGGGCCCCACTGTAAACAATGAGAGTTTTCGCTGCTGGGACAGTTTTGTTGCAGAAACAGCTGAAAGCAATCAGGTCAGACAGAACCAAGGGCTGGAGGGATTTTTAAAATTACAAAAAACGAACCAAATCAAACCAAAACAAAAATCAAAACCAATGGCCAAGATTTCAAGTTTGCTACTAAAGGTATGACATTCTCCTAAGACATGCGCGTGACTTGATCAATATATTTATATATTCATATTTGAAGAAGAAGGAACTATTTGATGCAGCAAATCCACGTTGATTAAAAATTATGAGATATGGGGGCTCCTGGGTGGCTCAGTGGTTTAGGCCTCTGCCTTCGGCTCAGGTCATGATTTCAGGGTCCTGGGAAGGAGCCCCACATCAGGCTCTCTGCTCAGCGGGGAGCCTGCTTTCCCCCCTCTCTCTCTGCCTGCCTCTCACCTACTTGTGATCTGTCAAATGGGTAAATAAGATCTTTAAAAAAAGAATTACTAGGTGTGAAATATTCGAGGGTATGGGAATGAAAAAGATTTCACCTGATCTGACTAGGAAGTGGTTGAAGCCTTAAT
>NW_026756892.1:0-1138 GCF_022355385.1 Mustela nigripes
GGCTGAGGTGAGGGCAACGCCTGCATTCCTCAGCCTGCGGGGGTCCCTTCCCTGGCGATATACCATGGGGGCGTGCCTGTCACGAAGCCTGGGCTCGAACGCTCGCTTGCTTCCCCAGCCTTCTGCTTCTGGAGTCCTGTCCCTCGTGGCCTCCATAGCGGGAGCCCTGTTCCCGCAGCCACTCATCTCCCAACCAAGCAGGCGCCAACGGCACCCCCCGGTGCTTCAGACAACCCTCAAGTGAGATAAACCTGCCTGCCCAAAATGAGATCATCCCCATCCTTGGGCACCCCATCTTCCCGAAAGACGGAGGCACACGCCCGGCCGCCACCTGTCCTTCAAATCTGCTCCAGGAACGCTCCACTGCGCTGGCGGCCCCGGTTGGGCCGCATCTTTTCCGTGCAATTTCCTGGCGGCCGCAACATGCCCTGGGCGAGAAAGGGCCCTGGGCCATGGAGAGCAGGGCGGTCCACAGGGCTGCCCAACGCCGGCCAATTCTCACGAGCGTTCTGCCCAAACCGATCCCAGTTTGGGCAGAACGCTCGTGAGAATTGGCAGGAAAACATCCAGTGAAATCACTTTGAGCGTCCCAGGTCTGCAGGGTCGCCCCCTGTGCCTGGCACAGCAACACGAGCAGTTGCCTCCGAACCTCGCCAGAAAGCCAACCATGGTCATGCTCCAGCAAGGCCTAAGCCTCCTGCTCCTCAGCCTCTGAAGGTCCCCGCCCTTGCGCTGTCAAGGCTGCCCCGAGGCCCGGGCACAAACCCTCGCCTGCTTCCTTAGCCTTTCCCATGGGGCCACCAACTGGGGAATATTGAGTGTACCAGACGCCTCCCCCTCCGCCATGCCCGCTTCATCACAATCGGTGCCTTTTGGCGCTTGTGCCAATTTCAGAGGGAGAGAAACCTCCTGCCCACACTGAGATCAGCCCCATCCTTGGGCATCCCTTTCCTGGATGAAAAGTCATAGGCAGACGCCCGGCCACAACCCATCCCTCAACACATCTCCTGGGACCCTCCCCTGCGCAAGGGTCCCCGGGTGGGCTGCATCGTATTGGCACGTTTTTCGGGCGGTTGTGTCATGCCCTGAGTGAGAAAGGGCCCTCAGCCACTGGGAGTAGGGTGGTCCGCAGAGCAGC
>NW_026756893.1:0-1138 GCF_022355385.1 Mustela nigripes
ACTATGGTTAAAAATTGGGGCCTAAGGGCATGGCAAGCCCAATATGCTGTCTCTTCATTCAGCCACTGAGAGGCCTTACCTGAGGACTGGGCTAAGGCTGTTGGTCGCAATGTGAGTTTGCCACCTATGTGGCCCGCGAGCAATGGCGGGGCCTATTCGGACAAACAGGTTTCCACTACACTGAACGTTGGACAACAAGCCAACCACAATGTTCTTGCCATTGGGAAGGAGTTCTGATTTCTGCATCATTTTCAAACATGGGCAGTGAATGGAGATAAGGTCTAGGATCTGAATCCTGAAAACGTAGGTTGGGAAGAGATAACGATCTAAGGCCATGGCGGGTCCTATGTGCTCAGTTTGCGGCCAGCTGTCTGGGTGGGGTCAGGAGGTCCAGGCTCAGGCTGCGTCAGAAAGGGCATTAGTGCCAAGGTCAGCCTATATATTTGGGGTACAGCCGAATGTCGTGCAGGTTGATCCTCATTGGGGTTTTCTGGGTAGCCCCAGAGGGCAATGTTTTTCTTCTGCAGGGCAGGCAGAGTGCTGCATTGTAGTTCTGAATTGCCCAATTGGAGGGCTTGTGGGCCAGTAGTCTGAGGACGGAAGTCTGAGACCCCAAGCTAGGCCTAGGTTTCTGGGTGAGGATATGGCAGGCACAATCTACAGTCCTGAATCTAGATCTCGTGCATCTGAAGTCAGGGCGAGGATCAGACGATCGCTCAGGTTGGACATTCTGTCCCTGAGGGCCCCTTCTTGAAGGGGGGGTATCACGAGGCCATGGGGGTTTTCCGAAGATGGGAGTTGTGAGAAGGTCCCAATTGTAAAGATTCTTCTGCAGGACAATTGAGACCTGTTGGTTGGTTCCAGGACAACGATTCCGAGCAGGGTTCTAAGGATGGATGGCTGGGTAGCCCACCTCGCATTCTAATTGTCTCCAAGCAACATGACAGGTCAGATCTGCTGGATCTGGTGGAGCAACCGAGGAGGCTGAGTTGAAATGGACTCCCCCGTGGATGTGACCTAATATGATTATGTGTCTATGGAGACCTTGGTATGAAGCGGTGGCACTGGGGCCCTGAAGGGTTCTCCTAAAGAGAGGCTTTCACACAGCTCCATCGTGCAAGTTTCCCATGTGTAGAGA
>NW_026756894.1:0-1138 GCF_022355385.1 Mustela nigripes
TAGCTGACAGGGCTAGGTTAGGCTGACTTTGTCTTCATGTCATTGACCGTAACAAGAAAAAAAAAAGAAAGTCATAGATCCCTTTTTTAAAATATATTTTTTATTTTAAAGTATTTATTTAAGTTTTTTTCAATTTTTCTGTTTTTTTTAAATTTTTATTTTCAGCATAACAGTATTCCTTGTTTTTACACCTCACCCAGTGCTCCATGCAATATGTGCCCTCTCTAATACCCACCACCTGGTTCCCCCAACCTCCCACCCCTAACCCCTACAAATCCCTCAGATTGATTTTCAGAGTCCTTAGTCTCTCATGTTTCACGTCCCCTTCCAATGAATTTAATTTACATTTTAAATTTTAATTTGTTTTTTAAATTTTAAATTTAAATACATTTAATTTAAATTAATTTAAATTTAATTTCATTTTTTTCTTTTAAATGCTGGTAAATGCTGTCAGCCCCCAAAACTGTGGTCACATACAGCACATGCAAAATGAGAAAATGGGATGCAGACTCACAAAAAAGAACCATTTCGCTTTTCTAGGTCCTTGTTTTTAAAGAGTATAAAATTTACTTTCCCAAAAAGGAACAAATTCAGAAGGAAAGAGTAGGACAAAAGTCACCTTAATCAGCCTATAAACATATACTCAAACCAAAAACACTGTAAACTGCAAAAAGATGCCAACTGTTTTTAAAAATAAATGGCAGACGGCTTTAGGTAAGAATAACTTTCATGGAAATTGAGGAGGTAGAAGTGTTCAAATTTTTCAGGAGGCAGCAAAAGCATGCGAATCATATTCTTTTTTTTTTAAGATTTTATTTATTTATTTGACAGGCAGAGATCACAAGTAGGCAGAGAGGCAGGCAGAGAGAGAGAGGAGGAAGCAGGCTCCCCACTGAGCAGAGAGACCAATGTGGGGCTCGATCCAGGGACCCTGGGATCATGACCTGAGCCAAAGGCAGAGGCTTTAACCCACTGAGCCACCCAGGTGCCCTGCGAATCATATTCTATTGAAAGGAAGGAAGACTGAGATTCTGAACAACAATGTTTTATTAGGCAAAAAAGAAAAAATCAAAAAGTATATGTACATATAAATATAAATGTAAATATAAATATATATAGAGAGAGACATACACACACA
>NW_026756895.1:0-1138 GCF_022355385.1 Mustela nigripes
AATTGGGCTTGCCATGCCCCTAGGCCCCAATTTTTAACCATAGTTCGGGTTGTGCCTTTACTCTTCCCCAGGGCTCTGCTTTTGAATTCCTCTTTTGGTGGGACACCTGAGGTAACAAACCTGAAAGGAGTCCTCCCAATCCACAGATTGACGAAAAACAATTGGGATCGTGCCAAGACCACAGAGAGCAAGATTCGTCCATGGCCCCTGAGGCCTAGCCAACTTTCCACGGCCATCGCTGATACAAAATCCAGAAACAAAAGCCTGAGCACGCGCCTCAGACTCGCTCATTCTTCATATCCTGAAGAGTTCTTCAGATAAGAACCTACACGGCACTCGAATGCACCCAAAATATATAGTCTAACCTGGACACTAATGCACTGTCTGACAACCTGAGCCCAGAGTTCGTTACCAACACCCAGACAGCTGACCGCACACTGAGCACATCAGACCCGCCATGGCCTTAGGTCATCATCTCTTACCTACCTCAGTTTTCAGGCATAAGAACCTAGACCTTATCTCCAATCACTGACCAGGGGTGACTCTGATGCAGAAGTCAGAACTCTTCCTTACCCATGGCAAGAGTCCTTGTGGTTGGCATGTTTTCCAATGTTCAGTGTAGGAGAAACCAGCATTCACCCTAGGGCCCCGCCCATTCTTGAGTGCGACGACGGCATAAACACGCATTGTGACCCTCAGCATGAGTCCTGTCCTCTATTACGTCCTCTCAGTGTCTGGACCATTAGATGTCATAATGAGCTTGACATGTACCTAAGCCACAATTTTTAACCAGATTTCTGGTTGTCCAGTCTCCGTTCCCCAGGGCTGTACTCTGGAATCCCTCATTTGGTGGGACACCTGAGGTTGAAAAACAAAACAAAACACATCAACAACAACAGAACAACGTACTTCTTCCATCCCACAGAATGAACCCAAACTCTTTGGACGGGGCCAAACCCCCAGAGAGTAAGACTCATCCATTTCCCATGAAGTCACTCGGAAATTTCACGACCATGAGTGACAAGATATCCAGAGAGAAAAACTTGAGCAAGAGCCTCACACTCGCCCTTTTTTCATATCCCGAAGAGTTCTCCTCATGTTCTGTAGGTCAGACCTGCCATACCTATGACCCGAAACA
>NW_026756896.1:0-1138 GCF_022355385.1 Mustela nigripes
CTCCCATCCCACAGATTGACGAAAAACAATTGGGATCGGGCCAAATTCAGAGAGACCAAGATTCGTTCATGACCCATGAGGCCTCCCCAACATTCCACGGCCATCGCTGATACAAAATCCAGAGACAAAAGGCTGAGCCGCGCCTCAGACTCGCTCATTCTTCATATCCTGAAGAGTTCTTCAGATAAGAACCTACACGGCACTCGAATGCACCCAAAATATATAGTCTAACCTGGGCACTAATGCACTGTCTGACAACCTCAGCCCAGACCTCGTGAACAACACCCAGACAGCAGACCACACACAGAGCACATCAGACCCGCCATGGCCTTAGGTCATCATCTCGTCCCTACCTCAGTTTTCATGCTTCTGAACCTAGACCTTATCTCCAATCAATGCCCAGGGGTGACTGTGATGCAGAAATTAGAACTCCTCCTTACCCATGGTAAGGAACCTTGTGGTTGGCATGTTGTCCAACGTTCAGTGTAGGAGAAACCAGCATTCACCCTGAGGCCTCGCCCATTCTTGAGTGCGACGAGGGCATAAACATGCATTGTGACCCTCAGCGTGAGTCCTGTCCTGTAGTACGTCCTCTCAGTGGCTACCATTAGATGTCATAATGGGCTGGACATGTCCCTAGGCCCCAATTTTTAACCAGATTTCTTGTTGTCCAGTCGCCCCTCCCCAGGGTTTTACTCTGGAATCCCTCATTTGGTGGGACACCTGAGGTTGAAAACAAAACAAAACAAATCAACAACAACAGTACAACGGACTTCTTCCATCCCACAGAATGACCCCAAACTCTTTGGACGGGGCCAAACACACAGAGAGTAAGACTCGTCCATTTCCCATGAAGTCACCCGGAAATTTCACGACCATGAGTGACACGATATCCAGAGACAAAAACTTGAGCAAGAGCCTCACACTCGCCTATTTTTCATATCCCGAAGAGTTCTCCTCATGGTCTGTAGATCAGTCCTGCCATACCTATGACCCGAAACATAAGCCAAGTTTGTTTTTCAGACAACTGTCCAAATAGCCCTGGCCTACACACCCTACAGGCTCAGGCCCCTGGAGCCAAAGATGAAGACTGTGCTTGCCCTCTCCAAGGGAATTGTATGTGCCCATTCCAATGGCC
>NW_026756897.1:0-1138 GCF_022355385.1 Mustela nigripes
AGGTCTTTTCTGGTTACATATAAATTTTAGGATTATTTGTTCCATTTCTTTGAAAAAAATGGATGGGATTTTGAAAGGGATTGCAATAAATGTGTAGATTGCTTTAGGTAGCATAGGCATTTTCACTATGTTTGTATCTTTAGGGTAAATATTCAGTAGTGCAATTGTTGGGGTGTAGCTCTATTTTCAACTTTTTGAGGAACCTCCATGCTATTTTCCAGAGTGTTTGCACTGGCTTGCATTCCCACCAACAGTGGAGGAGGGTTCCCCTTTCTCCGCATCCTTGCCAACATCTGTCATTTCCTGACTTGTCAATTTTAGCCATTCTGACTGGTGTGAGGTGATATCTCATTGTGGTTTTGATCTATATTTCCCTGATGCTGAGTGATGTGGAGCACTTTTTCATGTGTCTGTTGGCCATCTGGATGTCTTCTTTGCAGAAATGTCTGTTCATGTCCTCTGCCCATTTCTTGATTGGATTATTTGTTCTTTGGGTGTTGCGTTTCCTAAGCTCCTTATAGATTGTGGATACTAGTCCTTTATCTGGTATGCCATTTACAAATATCTTCTCCCATTCTGTCAGTTGTCTTTTGGTTTTGTTAACTGTTTCTTTTGCTGTGCAAAAGCTTTTGATCTTGATGAAGTCCTAATAGTTCATTTTTGCCCTTGCTTCCCTTGCCTTTGGAAATGTTCCTAGGAAGATGTTGCTGTGGCCGAGGTCGAAGAGGTTGCTGCCTGTGTTCTCCTCAAGGATTTTGATGGATTCCTGTCTCACATTGAGCTCTTTCATCCATTTGGAGTCTATTTTTGTGTATGGTATAAGGAAATGGTCCAATTTCATTCTTCTGCGTGTGGCTGTGTAATTTTCCCAGCACTATTTGTTGAAAAGACTGTCTTTTTCCCATTGGATATTCTTTCCTGCTTTGTTAAATATTAGTTGACCATAGAATTGAAGGTCTATTTCTGGGCTCTCTATTCTGTTCTATTGACTTATGTGTCTGTATTTGTGCCAGTACCATACTGTCTTGATGATGACAGCTTTGTAATAGAGCTTGAAGTCCAGAATTGTGATGCCACCAACTTTGGCTTTCTTTTTCAATATTCCTTTGGCTATTCGAGGTCTTTTCTGGTTCCGTAT
>NW_026756898.1:0-1138 GCF_022355385.1 Mustela nigripes
ATAGCCAAACTATGGAAAGAACCTAGATGTCCATCAACAGGTGAATGGATCAAGAAGATGTGGTATATATATACAATGGAATACTATGCAGCCATCAAAAGAAGTGAAATCTTGCCTTTTGCGACGACGTGGATGGAACTAGAGGGTATCATGCTTAGCGAAATAAGTCAATCAGAGAAAGTCAACTATCATATGATCTTGATATGAGGAAGTGGAGATGCAACATGGGGGGTTAAGGGAGTAGGAGAAGAATGAATGAAACAAGATGGGACTGGGAGGGAGACAAACCATAAGTGACTCTTAATCTCACAAAACAAACTGAGGGTAGCTGGGGGGAGGGGGTTTAGGAGAGGGGGGTGGGGTTATGGACATTGGGGAGAGTATGTGCTATGGTGAGTGCTGTGAAGTGTGTAAACCTGGCGATTCACATACCTGTACCCCTGGGGATAAAAATACATTTCATGTTTATAAAAAATAAAAAATAAATAAAAATAAATAAATAAGTAAATAATGGAAAAAAATTTAATTCAGATAGCTTGAGAGAAAGCATTCTTTTTAAAAAAGAAAAAAACTCTAAGTTTTAAGTCCCTTCTAGAAATTAATTAATGAAAAATAGCAAAATATAAAACTAAGTACAGAGGGAAAAACAAGAAAATTCACAAAAAAGGAATTGCAAATTGACCATCAGTATATTAAAAGATGCTTGCCAGATTAGAAGTCAAGGAAACATAAGTTTCAAAAAATGCCTTATCATTTATAATCCATCAGAATTGGCAACAGTTAAAAAGGTTGATGATATTGTGTACTGGCAAGGGTGTGGGGGAAAATTGGTGCTCTCTTTTCCACTTAGTGAGATTGTTAATTTGTTCAGAGCATTCTTGGAAAGTAATTCCTTTTTGTGTGTATGTATGTGTGATGGCAAGCAATGAATTAATAAACATTTTTGTATGCATATTATGTATTCCTGTTTTTATTTCTATAGAAATCATTCCATAAATGGCTTAAATATTAAACACATACCAATTTTTTTAAATTTTTTATTTTTTATAAACATATATTTTTATCCCCAGGGGTACAGGTCTGTGAATCACCAGGTTTACACACTTCACAGCACTCACCAAAGCACATACCCTCCCCA
>NW_026756899.1:0-1138 GCF_022355385.1 Mustela nigripes
CCCAGGGCTCTACTCTGGAATCCCTCATTTGGTGGGACACCTGAGGTTAAACACAAAACACTCAACAGCACAGAACAACGGACTTCTTCCATCCCACAGAATGACCCCAAACTCTTTGGACGGGACCAAACCCCCAGATACTAGGACTCGTCCATTTCCCATGAAGTCACCCGGAAATTTCACGACCATGAGTGACACGATATCCAGAGACAAAACTTGAGCAAGAGCTCGAACTCGCCCATTTTTCATATCCTGAAGAGTTCTCCTCATAGTCGGTAGGTCAGTCCTGCCATACCTATGACCCGAAACATAAGACGTGTTTGTGTTTTCAGACAACTGTCCAAACAGCCCTGGCCTACACACCCTATAGGCTCAGGCCCATGGAGCCAAACCAGACGACTGTGCTTGCCCTCTCCAAGGGAATTGTATGTGTCCATTCCAATGGCCACAATCCTACTAATAGCATAAACCTCCAAATTGGAATGCGAGGTGGGCTCCCCAGCCATCCATCCTTAGAACCCTGCTCGGGATGGTTGTCCTGGAGCCAACCAACAGGTCTCAATTGTCCTGTAGAAGAATCTTTGCAGTTGGGAGCTTCTTACAACTCCCATCGTGGGAAAACCCCTATAGCCTCGTGATCGACCCCCCTTTCAAGAAGGGGCCATCAGGGACAGAATGTTCCACCTGAGTGATCGTCTGATCCTCGCGCTGACTTCAGATGCACGAGTTATCGATTCAGGTCTCACCCAGAAACCTAGGCCTAGCTTGGGTTCTCAGACTTCTGTCCTAAGACTACTGGCCCACAAGCCCTCCAATTTGCAATATGGAACTTCAATGTAGCACTCTGCCTCTTCTCCAGAAGAAAAACATTGCCCTCTGAGGCTACCCAGAAACCCCCAATGAGGATCAACCTGCAAGCCATTCGGATGTACCCAAAATATATAGGCTAACCTGGGCACTAATGCCCTTTCTGACACAGCCTGAGTCTGGACCTCCTGGCCCCACCCACACAGCTGCCACACACTGAGCACATCAGACCCGCCATGGCCTTAGGTCGTCATCTCTTCTCAACCTCGGTTTTCAGGCTTCAGGAACTAGACCTTATCTCCAATCACGGCCCGGGTTTGAAAATGATGCA
>NW_026756900.1:0-1138 GCF_022355385.1 Mustela nigripes
CGCCCTTTTTTCATATCCGGAAGAGTTCTCCTCATGGTCTGTAGATCAGTCCTGCCATACCTATGACCCGAAACATAAGCCGAGATTGTGTTTTCAGACAACTGTCCAAACAGCCCTGGGCTACACACAATACAGGCTCAGGCCCCTGGAGCCATACCTAACGACCGTGCTTGCCCTCTCCAAGGGAATTGTATGTGCCCATTCCATTGGCCACAACCCTACTAAGAGGATAAACCTCCAAAGTTCCTGAGGCCATCCCAATATTTGTGGCTTCCCAGGACAAAAATGGGCAATCTGGGCCCATCTGAGCACCTACCGGCACGCAGACCCGTAGACTGATGTCCCCAGAGCGAAAAAGGAACAAACAGGCCCCTAGGCACCTATCGGATCCATTTCTTTGTTTTCCAGGCATCTCTCCTCAGAGGCCTGGATTTCATTACAGCATATGGCTGTTTCTTGACTCACCCATCAGAACAAATCTCATCTACACACGGGAAACTTGCACGAAGGAGCTGTGTGAAAGCCTCTCTTTAGGAGAATCCTTCAGGGCCCCAGTGTCACCGCTACATTCCAATGTCTCCATAGACAAAAAATCATATTAGGTCACATCCACGGGAGAGTCCATTTCAACTCAGCCTCCTCGGTTGCTCCCCCAGATCCAGCAGATCTAACCTCTCTTGTTGCTTGGAGACAATTGGAATGAGAGGTGGGCTACCCAGCCATCCATCCTTAGAACCCTGCTCGGAATCGTTGTCCTGGAGCCAACCAACAGGTCTCAATTGTCCTACAGAAGAATCTTTGCAGTTGGGAGCTTCTCACAACTCCCATCTTGGGAAAACCCCCATGGACTCGTGATCCACCCCCCCTTCAAGAAAGGGCCATCAGGGACAGAATGTACTACCTGAGCGATCATCTGATTCTCGCCCTGACTTCAGATGCATGAGATCTCGATTCAGGTCTGTAGATTGTGCCTGCCATATCCTCACCCAGAAACCTAGGCCTAGATAGGATTCAGACTTCCATCCTCAGAATACTGGCCCACAAGCCCTCCAGTTTGGCAATCTAGAACTACAATGCAGCACTCTGCCTGCCCTCCAGAAGAAAAACATTGCCCCCTGGGGCTACACAGAACCCCAAA
>NW_026756901.1:0-1138 GCF_022355385.1 Mustela nigripes
ACATGGAAAGCAATAATCACTTTTTTAGTTGATCCACGTGTTCGACCTTTCTTAATTATTCTAGTACCACAGTTTATTTGTTCTAAGATTTGTCCTCCCCCCCCATTTTAATATCTCTTTAGGTGGAGGTCACCTTGCACTTGATAACATATCCTAGTTTAACTGACAACATTTCTCTTCCTTAGTGGAACAAAAGCTATAGTGCATCTTACCCTTGATGAAAGCTAGGATGCAATTAAATACTCTATTATGGTTACGATTCTGATATTTGAAATCCTCCGGTAGCTCCCTTTGCCCCCACAGTGTAGTACCTGACCTCCTCGGCATAGTATACAAACCATCTCACCCCCAATGTTAACCCCAGGGCTCAGCCTCCATCCCCAGGTGATGCTGCCAGATCAGCTGTCGGGTGTCATGAACTTGCTGTAGTTTCTTGAATGCACTGTGCTGTCCTGGCACTTTGAAACTTGACACACTCATCCTCATTCTTCGCTTTGCCCTTGTCTATGACCTCCCCTGAAAATCTGTTCCTAAGTGGCTTTTCCCAGCTTCAACCTACCCTTGGCAGTCTTTTATCTCCCTGTGGTAAAGCCTGTCACACTGCACCATGGACATGCCCGTTGTCCCGCTGAGAAGAGAAAAGGGACAGTGAGGGCCCCCCAGCATTTGCAGCTCTAGTGCAGAGCCCCATGCCTGGCTTGCCTGAAATGCCTGATCATGAAGACAAACGGAGATCATCCTGTGGCTAAAAGCAGCTCTTTTTGCCTACCGCAGAATCTGGATCAATAAAGAGCAGCCAGTTATTATTGCTGTTTTTCTAGGGATTTTTTCCCCATATATTTCCCATGTCTTTACTCTTTTTATAGCACTTTAATTCAGGCTTCAACCACTTCCTAGTCAGATCAGGTGAAATCTTTTTCCTTCCCATACCCTCGATGTATTTCACACCTAGTAATTCTTTTTTTAAAGATCTTATTTACCCATTTGACACATCACAAGTAGGTAGAGAGGCAGGCAGAGAGAGGGGGGCAATGCAGGCTCCCCGCTGAGCAGATAGCCTGATGTGGGATTCCATCCCAGGACCCTGAAATCATGTCCTGAGCCGAAGTCAGAGGCCTAAATCACTGAGCCACCCAGG
>NW_026756902.1:0-1138 GCF_022355385.1 Mustela nigripes
AAGGGAAATCTTCAGAAAAGGAATTTTAGCTATAGTCAAGAATGAACTAAGATTGAAATGAATGGCTTTTAAAGGTACGTTGGTACAAGACTGAAATTGTCTCTGTTCAAAAGGACAATGTTTTCTTAGATCAATTGATCTGCTGTTAAGAAAATGTAAATGGTTTTCTCTTTGCCTGCCCAGAAAAACCAGTTTCTATGCTTTGTTTTATCAGGTGTTTAACATCCCTAATTATATTTAGGCATGTGCTTCAACACTCTCTAAGATTTTAGCAAATGTTGACAAGATTTAAATTGTAAATCTCTTTAACTCCGGCTTTTCCTTGGTATGTGAATTTGTTCATGAAGTACTACTGAACCAATGATAAACCTTGGGTTACATTTGGGAAAATGCTATAACTATTCTAGAGATTCTACGCACTTCCTAAAGTTTTAATGTTTTGAGAGATCATCGCTTAATACTGTAATTATGGAAATGTTATGTATCACAGAAATAACCTGATTTCCTTGCAGCTAAATTGTAAACTCCCGTGTCTCTTTAGCTCTAACCATATCCATTCTGAGTTTGTCATTTATAATTGTTTTAATTCTCTTGTAAAATTATCTTCAAGGGGATTCCTGTAAAGGACTTTCAGGACAAATATAGATATTTGATATACTTGAAAATCCTAAAGCTGAAGTGGGTAAGAATTTCCAAAACTGACTAAAGCCGCATTCACCAGAATTAGTAACATGGGACTAAATGAACTAAAAGATTATAGTGTTGTGTCTCTTAATGTTTTGTCTTACTTTAAACCTTGCTGGTTCTCTCTAATGTTTGCTCTTACAGACTAGGGATACTCCCTCCTAGTTATCTGTAGCTTATAGAGGTGTAAAAGTGCTCATTTGTAAAGATGCTCAAGGCATTCACCTTTTCTCTCTATCTGAACCCTCTGAAACCAAAAGGTCTTAGTATTTTTTCTTCCATGGCAATCAGTCATTTGCATAAGTTCAATAAGAATCTGTTCTCCTTTAAAAGGACACAATTGGAAACTGGTTATTTTACCAAGGCTTTGACTGGGATGTCATATTTGAAAAGACTCAGATATGACCAGACAGTTTAAAGGAACTAAGGTTGACTTTATGAAACCTGGAGCCAT
>NW_026756903.1:0-1137 GCF_022355385.1 Mustela nigripes
AAAAAAAAAAAAAAAAAAAAAAAAAGCTGTATATTCCAGAAGATTTTTTTGGCAGACTCTAAAAGAAGAGCTGTCTGTAGCAGTAGGTCTTTCAAGGTAATATTATTGTTGGGCTCTACGTCTATTGATGGTATGTATCATAATGGGATTCCCGTTTTTTGGTGAGCAAGCTGAGGTTTGAGAGACTGTCACTTTCCTAAGGTCTCAGAGCACATTTAAAAGTTATCTGCATTTTTTTTACACCTGATCGGGCTACCCTTTCTAATTATTAGCAGAGCGAAAGAAATTCCAGCAAACCTGTGGGCATCGTGGCTTCTAGTAACAGGTCCCCTCCTGGGTTCCCGTTCAGAACAGTTATGAGTGTCCTTTGGAATTATTAGGCTTATCAACATGTCCTGCTAAATTATAGCGATTTTAGTGCAAGTCTTTTTCTTTCCTTCTCTTTCATATTGCTCTGCGCAGAAGTACTATCTGCTAGCAGCTAGATGTTACCATTTTGAGTGCTGAAGGAAATGCAGAATGAAAGCCAAAAACAAATGGAATTTTGGGCCCAGCCCACTTACTGCTGAGTGGATTAGCCTCTGCATTGTTTACTGGACTGTTTCTATATTGCTTTGTACGGTACTTACACTGTGGAGCTGAAATGGTAATCCACTTTCTTTCCCAAGAGGTGAAATTCTCCTTGAACCAATACAACAACTTGCATATATTTCATATCAATCATTTTTCATTTGGTCGTGCACTTGCCTAAATTAGATCATTATTAAGCACAGGGAAAACAAGAGAAAGGAGACTTGTGCCTACAAGCCACTGAAGGGGAGGCCGATTCTGGCACTAAAAGAAGCCAGTCATTTGCATTTTGCCATGTGGCGCTTAAAGCAAGAGGTTCAAATTACATTAAGAGGATTTTAAAATCAAGATAAGGCTTTTTCTTATGCACCTCTGTCTCTAGCAATAAATCATGAGAGAACCAATAGAATATTAAAAGGACACCTAATCACATTTCATTTTTAATTTTGTCAGTGTTCCTCCCATTTCAATTGTTCTGTCAAGTTCATTCTTTGTGAATAATTAAAATAAATAGAAGTTTCAAATTTTTCTATTTTCTTCTTCCTTTGAACAATTACTGCCCCCCCC
>NW_026756904.1:0-1137 GCF_022355385.1 Mustela nigripes
AGGGGATGTATGTATGAAGGCTCAATCTACAGACCATGACAATTTTACGGGCTATGAACAAAGGGCGAGTATTTGGTGTTTGCTCAGGCTCTTGTCTCTGGATTTTGTGCCTACGGTGGCCGTGGAATGTAGGGGTGCCCTCAAGGGCCATGGAAAATTCTTTCTCTGGTGATTTGGCCTGATCCCAAGTGGTTGGGATCATTCTGTGGATGGGAAGAGTCCTTTCTGTATTTTTTTTTTTTTTTACCTCATGTGTCCCACCAAAGATGGATTCCAGAGCAGATCCCTGAGTAGGGGTGACTAGACATCTCTAACTCTGGTTGAGATTGGGGGACTAGGGGCTTGGCAAGCCCCATATGTGGGCTGTTGTTCCAGTCACTAAGAGGCTTTACATGAGGATAGGGCACACGCTGAGGGTCACAATGTGTGTTTGTGCAAATTGTAGCCGTCAGGGATAGGTGGGGCCTCATAGTCCATGCTGCTTTCTCCTACAATGAACGTTGGACAACATGCCAACCACAAGGTTTCTTGCCATGGCAAAGGAGAAGTTCTGATTCTTGTATCACGTTCACTCCTGAGCAGTGAGTGGAGATAAGGTCTAGGTTCTGAAGGTGAAAACTGAGGTTGGGTAGAGATGATGGCTGAAAGCCATTGTGGTTTTGATATGTTCAGTGTACGGCCATCTGTCTGGGTGTTGGCCTGGAGGTCTGCATTCAGGCTGGGTCAGACAGGGCTTTAGTGCACAGGCTAGATTGTATAATTGGGGTATGGTCGAGTGGCATGCAGGTTGTTACTCATTTGGCGTTTCTGGTTAGCCCTATAGGGGAACATTTTTCTTCTGGAGGGCAGGCAGAGTGCTGCATTGTGTCTCCAGAATTGCCAAACTGGAGGGGTGTGGCCAGGATTGTGAAGACGGAAGTCTGAGAACACAAGTTAGGCTTAGGTTTCGGGGCGAGGGCACAGCAGGCACACTGTCAAGTGCTGAATCGAGATCTCGTGCTACTGAATTCAGGGCGAGGATCAGACTTTGGCTTAGGATGGAGTTTCTGTCCATGATGGCCCATTTATGAAGGTGTGGGGCATCATGAGAAAATGGAGGTTTTCTCACAGTGGGATTGTGTGATGCTTCAAACCACA
>NW_026756905.1:0-1137 GCF_022355385.1 Mustela nigripes
GCATTCTGAAGGGGCACATGCACCCAAATGTTTATAGCAGCAATGTCACAATAGTTAAACTATGGAAAGAACCTAAATGTCCTTCAACAGATGAATCAATAAATAAGATGTGGTATATATGTACAATGGAATACTATGCAGCCATCAAAAGAAACGAAATCCTGCCAATTGTGATGACGTGGATGGAAGTATAGGGTATTTTGCTTGGCGAAATAAATCAATTCGAGAAAGACTACTATCATATGATCTCCCTGATATGATGAAGTGGAGATGCAACATAGGCGGTTTCGGGCGTACGAAAAGATAAGTAAAAGAAAATGGGATTGGGAGGGAGACAAACCATAAAAGACTGAATCTCACAAAACAGACTGAGGGTTGCTGGGGGGAGGTGTGTTGGGAGAGGACGGTGGGGGTATGGACATTGGGGAGGGCAGGTGCTATGGTGAGTGATGGTGAGTGCTGTGAAATGTGTAAACCTGGTGATTCACAGACCTGTACCCCTAGGGATAAAAACACATTATATGTTTATAAAAAATTTACAAAAATAATTTTAAAAATTCATTAAAGAAAAACACATATTGCAAACCCAGAGCTAATCTCATATTCAATCAAAAACGTTTGAAAGTTTTCCCCTTAAACATCAAAAAAAGACAAGTGTGTCCACTTTCACTACTCTCATTTGACATAGTACTGGATGTCCTAGCCAGAGAAACAAGGAACACAAAGAAATAAGAGACTCAAAAAAAAAAAAAAAAAAAAAAAAAAAAAATTTTTAGGAATAAATGAACTTACATGTTAAAAAATCCTAAAAACTTCACAAAATTTTGAATAAACAAATTTAGTAAAGCTGCCAAATACAAGATCAATATATTAAAGACAAGAATTTTGTTTAGTTTCATTTTTTTTTAATATGGAATGCTTCTCAGTTTTTCATGACATCGTTGTTCAGTGATCACGCTAATCTTCTCTGCATCATTCCAATTTTAGTATATGTGCTGCCAAAGTAAGCACAAGACAGGAGCATTTTAACACTTTAATGATGAACTATCTGAAAAAATAATGAAAACAATATAATTCACTATAGCATCAAAAATAATAAAATACTTCGGAATAGATTTAACTAAGAAGATGAAAGAT
>NW_026756906.1:0-475 GCF_022355385.1 Mustela nigripes
ATCACGAGGCCATGGGTGTTCTCTCACGATGGGAGTTTTGTGAAGCTCCCAACTGCAAAGAGTCCTCTGCAGGACAAATGAGACATGTAGGTTGGCTCCAGGCCCACGATTCTGAGCAAGGTTTTAAGGATGGATGGCTTGGTAGCCCACCTCGCATTCCAATTGTCTCCTAGCAACAAGACAAGTTAGATCTGCTGGATCTCGTAAAGCAACCTAATACGCTCATTCGAAATGGACTCTCCTTTCGATGGGTCCTAATGTGTTTTTGTTTTTATGGAGACCTTGGAATGAAGCGGTGGCAATCGGGCCCTGAAGGGTTCTCCTAAAGAGAGGCTTTCACAAAGCTCCCACGTGCAAGTTTCCCATGTGTAGATGAGATTTGTACTGATGTGTGTGTCAAGAAACAGCCATATGCTGGTATTGAAATCCAGGCCTCTGAGGAGAGATGCCTGGAAACCAAAGCAATGGGTCCGAC
>NW_026756906.1:575-1137 GCF_022355385.1 Mustela nigripes
CTCGTGCATCTGAAGTCAGGGTGAGGATCAGACGATCACTCAGTTTGGACCTTATGTCCCTGATGGCCCCTTTATGAAGGGGGGGGGATCACGAGGCCATGGGTGTTCTCTCACGATGGGAGTTTTGTGAAGCTCCCAACTGCAAAGAGTCCTCTGCAGGACAAATGAGACATGTAGGTTGGCTCCAGGCCCACGATTCTGAGCAAGGTTTTAAGGATGGATGGCTTGGTAGCCCACCTCGCATTCCAATTGTCTCCTAGCAACAAGACAAGTTAGATCTGCTGGATCTCGTAAAGCAACCTAATACGCTCATTCGAAATGGACTCTCCTTTCGATGGGTCCTAATGTGTTTTTGTTTTTATGGAGACCTTGGAATGAAGCGGTGGCAATCGGGCCCTGAAGGGTTCTCCTAAAGAGAGGCTTTCACAAAGCTCCCACGTGCAAGTTTCCCATGTGTAGATGAGATTTGTACTGATGTGTGTGTCAAGAAACAGCCATATGCTGGTATTGAAATCCAGGCCTCTGAGGAGAGATGCCTGGAAACCAAAGCAATGGGTCCGAC
>NW_026756907.1:0-1137 GCF_022355385.1 Mustela nigripes
ATCCAATTGGGGTGAGGTCGAGAACCGAGCAGGTTGATCCTCATTTGCGGTTTATGGAGATCCCCATAGAGCAACGTTTTTCTTCTGGAGGGCCAGCATAGGGCTGCATTTTGGTTCCAGAATTCCAAGTCTTGAGGACATGTTTGCCAGGAGTGTGAGGAAGGAAGTCTGAAAACACAAGGTAGCACGAGGTTTGGGCCCACTGTGTAGAGGCTGAATCGAGATCTCGTGCATCTAAAGTCATGGCTAGGATCAGACGTTCGCTCAGGTTGAACATTCTGTCGCCAATGGCCCCTTCTTGAAGGGGGGGTGGATCACGAGGCCATGGGGGTTTTCCCACGATGGGAGTTGTGAGAAGCTCCCAACTGCAAAGATTCTTCTGCAGGACAATTGAGGCCTGTTGTTTGGATCCAGGACAACGATTCCGAGCAGGGTTCTAAGGATGGATGGCTGGGTAGCCCACCTCGCATTCCAATTGTCTCTAAGCAACAAGACAGTTTAGAACTGCTGGATCTGGGGGAGCAACCGAGGAGGATGAGTTGAGATGGACTCTCCCGTGGATGTGTCCTAATATGATTTTCTGTTTATGGAGATTTGGAATGAAGCGGTGGCCCTGGGGCCCTGAAGGGTTTTCCTAAAGAGAGGCTTTCACACAGCTCCATCGTGCAAGTTTCCCATGTGTAGATGAGATTTGTTCTGATGGGTGAGTCAAGAAACAGCAATATGCTGATATTGAAATCCAGGCCTCTGAGGAGAGATGCCTGGAAACTAAAGTAATGGTTCCGATAGGTGCCTAGGGGCCTGTTCATTCCTTTTTACATCTGGGGACATCAGTCTTCTGGTGGGAGAGCAGGTAAGTGCTCAGATGGGCCCAGATTTCCCCTGTTTGTCCTGGGAAGCCACAATATTGGGATGGCCTCAGGGAATTTGGACGTTTATCGTATTAGTAGGGTTGTGGCCATTGGAGTGGGCACATACAATTCCCTTGGAGTGGGAAAGCACAGTCGTCAGGTTTGGCTCCAGGGGCCTGAGCCTGTATGGTGTGTAGGCCAGGGCTTTTTGGACAGTTGTCTGAAAACACAAACTCGTCTTATTTTTCGGGTCATATGTATGGCAGGACTGATCTACAGACCATGA
>NW_026756908.1:0-1137 GCF_022355385.1 Mustela nigripes
TTTCTTGCCATGGGGAAAGAGTTCTGATTTCTGCATCATTTTCAAAACCGGGCCGTGATTGGAGATAAGGTCTAGGTTCTGAAGCCTGAAAACTGAGTTTGAGAAGAGATGACGACCTAAGGCCATTGCGGGTCCAATGTGCTCAGTGTGCGGCCAGTTGTCTGGGTGGGCCCAGGAGGTCCAGCCTCTGGCTGTGTCAGAAATGGCATTAGTGCCCAGGTCATCCTATATATTTGGGGTACAGACGAATGGCGTGTAGGATTATCCTCATTTGGGGTTTCTAGGTAGCCCCAGAGGGCAATGCTTTACTTCTAGAGGGCAGGCAGAGTTCTGCATTGTAGTTCTGGATTGCCAAGCTGGAGGGCTTGTGGGCCAGTAGTCTGAGGACGGATGTCTGAGAACCCAAGCTAGGCCTAGGTTTCTGGGTGGGGATATGGCAGGCACAATCTACAGACCTGAATCGAGATCTCGTGCATCTGAAGTCAGGGCGAGGATCAGACGATCGCTCAGGTTGGACATTCTTCCCTGATGGCCTCTTATTGACGGGGGGGTAGATCACGAGGCCATGGGGGTTTTCCCACTATGGGAGTTGTGAGAAGCTCCCAACTGCAAAGATTCATCTGCAGGACAATTGAGACCTGTTGGTTGTCTCCAGGACTAGGATTCCGAGCAGTGTTCTAAGGATGGATATCTGGGTAGCCCAACTCGCATTCCAATTGTCTCCCCGCAACAAGTCAGGTTAGATCTGCTGGATCTGGGGGAGCAACCGAGGAGCTGAGTTGAAATGGACTCTCCCTTGGATGTGTCCTAATATGATTTTGGGTCTATGGAGACCTTGGAATGAAGCGGTGGCACTGTGGCCCTGACGGGTTCTCCTAAAGAGAGGCTTTCACATAGCTGCATCGTGCAAGTTTCCCATGTGTAGATGAGATTTGTTTTGATGGGTGAGTCAAGAAACAGCCATATGCTGTTATTGAAATACAGGCCTCTGAGGAGAGTTGCCTGGAAGCTAAACCAATGGATCCGATAGATGCCTAGGGGCCTGTTCGTTCCTTTTTACCTCTTGGGACATCAGTCTACGGGTCTGAGCGCCGGTAGGTGCTCAGATGGGCCAGATTGACCCTGTTTGTCCAAGGA
>NW_026756909.1:0-1137 GCF_022355385.1 Mustela nigripes
GGGGGGGGACTGCCCATTCTATACTATTATAGCAAAAAATCAACCAGAAATCTCAGTGAATTTTATTTAAGAGGATCTTAGAAATCTTAGCAGATGAGATACATCACAGACCTGCCTGCTCCAACAGTCAAAGGTTCCTCACACAGCTAATATCAGAGGTTGCTGGGTAAATGTTCTTGCAATTTCTTAAACTGAAGGTACACGTGTCTCTAAAATTCTATACTTTTAGCTCAGTTTGTTTGAGTTTGAAGTTGGTTACCTATGTTCTCCAGGAATAAATATTGGAGGATTTTGGAATTAGAAAAAGCTTAATAATTAAGCTTAATAAGAAGCTTAATAATAATGGTTACCTATGTTCTCCAGGAATAAATATTGGAGGATTTTGGAATTAGAAGAAGCTTAATAATGATTAATAATAATAATAAAGAAGCTTAATAATTAGAATAAGCTTAAAAATGATAATGATAAGTTTTAATAGATAACCTATATAATACCATGTGTCAGTCACTATCTAAATATTTTACATATTTTTATGTTAATTTAAACTTCACAACAACTCAACTAAAGCTGAAATAAGGTAAGTAGGACAATTCCAAAGCCATAAAAAGCCAGATCTAGCATAAAACTGTGTTAGCAGTTTTAGTGATAGAGTAGAAAGCTGGATTGGGGTCTTAAAGATTTTACAAAATTTATTTATTTTGAGAGAGGTTGAGAGAGAGAGAGAGAGAGGTGGAGAGAGAGTGCACACGTAGGGGAGGAATAGAGGGAGAGAATCTCAAACAGACTCCCATCTGAGCACAGAGCCAAATGTGGGGCTCAATCCAAGGACATTGATCATGACCTGAGCCAAAACTAAGAATTGGATGCTTAACTTCCTGAGCCACCAGGCACCCCTGGGTTTGAGTTTTAGACTTAGGTTTACTACTTGCTGGTTCTGGAAACTTGGTAGGTTTTTGTTTTGTTTTGTTTTGTTTTTACAATTTCCTCATTTGTAAGATGGAGATAATAACCCTTCCTTTTTAGGATTGTTGTGAAGATGGAATGATTTATCAGGGAGTTGCTTTGGTGCTAATGACAGATCCAAAATAACAGTTGATTAAACAAGATGGACATTTGTTTCTCTATAATGCAAAAGTC
>NW_026756910.1:0-292 GCF_022355385.1 Mustela nigripes
TCCGATAGGTGCCTAGGGGCCTCTTCGTTCCTTTTTCCCTCTGGGGATATCAGTCTACGGGACTGAGTGCCGGTAGGTGCTCAGATGGGCCCCGATTTCCCGTTTGTCCTGGGAAGCCACAAATATTGGGATGGCCTCAGGGACTTTGGAGGTTTATCCTATTAATAGGTTTGTGGCCATTGGAGTGGGCACATACAATTCCTTTGGAGAGGGCAAGCACAGTCGTCAGTTTTGGCTCCAGGGGCCTGATCCTGTAGGGTGTGTAGGCCAGGGCTGTTTGGACAGTTGTCTG
>NW_026756910.1:392-1137 GCF_022355385.1 Mustela nigripes
GAAAACACAAACTCGGCTTATGTTTCGGGTCATAGGTATGGCAGGACTGATCTACAGACCATGAGGAGAACTCTTCGGGATATGAAAAAAGGGCGAGTGTGAGGCTCTTGCTCAAGTTTTTGTCTCTGTATATCGTGTCCCTCATGGTCGTGAAATTTCCGGGTGACTTTATGGGAAATGGATGTGTCTTACTCTCTGGGTGTTTGGCCCCTTCCAAAGAGTTTCGGGTCATTCTGTGGGATGGAATAAGTCCGTTGTTCTATTATTGTTAATTTGTTTTTTTTTGTGTGTGTGTTTTTCAACCTCAGGTTTCCCACCAAATGAGGGATCCAGAGTACAGACCTGGGGCAGGGTGACTGGACAACCAGAAATCCGGTTAAAAATTGGGGACTAGGGACATGTCAAGCCCATGATGACGTCTAATGGTCCAGCCACCAAGAGGACGTACTAGAGGACAGGACTCACGCTGAGGGTCACAATGCGTGTTTATGCCCTCGTCGCACTCAAGAATGGGCGGGGCCTCAGGCTGAATGCTGGTTTCTCCTCCACTGAACGTTGGACAACATGCCAACCACAAGGTATCTTGCCTTAGGTAAAGAAGAGTTCTGATTTCTGCATTACAGTCACCGCTGGGCAGTGATTGGAGATAAGTTCTAGGTTCTGAAGCCTGAAAATTGAGGTAGGGAAGAGATGATGATCGAAGGCCATGGCGGGTCTGATGTGCTCAGTGTGCAGTCAGCTGTCT
>NW_026756911.1:0-1137 GCF_022355385.1 Mustela nigripes
ATTTATCAAAAGGCACCAAGATTAGACTCCAAGTAGTTTTGGAATTTTGGTTCCTTTTTAGGTTCCTCCGGATTGATTTTCTCAGAAAAGAGTAACTTTACAGGACACCTGGGTGCCTTTTTCAGTTAAGCATCCAACTCTTGATCTCAGCACAGATCTTGACTCAGGCCTGTGAGTTCAAGTCCTGCACTGGGCTCCACGCTGGGTGTGGAGCCTACTTGGGGGAAAAAAAAAGAGTAACTCTAAGAACCAGAAGGAAATGAATAATATAACACAATAACTTGACATTTGTACCATCCAAAAGGTATAAATATATTAATAGGTTCCTTGAGCTTTTCATTTAAGACAAGAACTCAGAATAAGTTTCCGAACATAAACATAGAAAGAGGGCACAGTTATTAAGAGGAACACTCCTAATTTTATAGTAACAATGTATTAAATCTTATATAATAACACACAGCCAAAAGCTTTAGAAATTCACTGCCAGATATTCTGATGCATTATCCTGAAAACACATCTGATACATAGCACTGACATATAACAAAGTATGGCATTTATTTCACAGGGAGCAAAGATAAGTTTCATCCCAAAAACAGACGTACTGGATTCAGCTTTGATTATGTTTTACAGATATATATTAAAGATAAAAAAGAAAAACAAGATTTACCCTGAAAATAAAAAAGTCTTATATATATGTATAATCCATTATTAATACTCTTTATGCTCTTATGATGTAAAACACTTAGAAACTTTTAAACTCCAGAAATGTTGATTGGTTAATCTATTTGGCCTTAACATATTCTAAATTCCCTTTCGAAAATCACATTAATGTTTGCAGACCAGCAGTCCAATAGGGATGGAGCAATTCTATTTCTTTTTCTTCTTCTTTGGTGGTTCATCCTCAGAGCTGCTCTCTGTGCTGGTGCTGCTGCTACTGGAAGAGCTGGAATGTGAGTCTGAATCGGAGGATGAGGAAGAGCTTGTGGAGGAAGATGAAGATGATGAACTGGAGGAGCTTTCATCCGTGTCACTGTCCTCCGAGGAGGATGAGGTAGACGTTTCTTCACTCTCCGATGAAGAATCACTGGCTGAACTGTCACTGCTGTTGCTACTGGAACTGGTTACACTCTTAGACCT
>NW_026756912.1:0-1137 GCF_022355385.1 Mustela nigripes
ATGAAGAATATTTTAATCAGCAGAGAAGGTCAAAATGACAAAGTTCCAGGATCAGAGCAAACATATGGGATTAAAAAATAAAAAATAAAAAAAAAAGATTTTTTTGAAAGGACTTTTTTTTAAAGGACTTTAAACAAAAGTCCTTTTTAAGAGACAGTTGGCTGTTTAAACCAAAAGTACTACTCACTGAGAGATTCGCCGCATTATTTATTGGGGTAGAAAGGACCTGGAATGTAGAAAGACCCATTCTGCAGAGGAAAAAATAGAATCACTAACAGGCCTCATGCCTTGCACAGCCAGTGGCTAGAATCCCTGCCTCATGAGACCCTGTGCTAGAAGGCCGCTAGAACCACCTCAACTATGTTAGTCTATCTTGGAAGCCAACAAGTGTTTTCCCAGTTAAGAGCACGGTAACAATCAATCACATTATGTTATAATGATTGTCGATATCTTTAAAAGCCTTGTCAAGTTCCTTTTTGAGTAGCCCTCACCCCACCCTTAGAGAAATCTATCTGTGGTTTACCTCTTTGAAATACCTCATTGTTGTTCCACATTTAAGACACAATGAAGAAATAAAATTGACAATGATTTCCAGATTTTAAAAGTCACTTGCCATTCAATCCAAATTGTGAGTTTGATCGGTTACCGAACACTTTATAATGCACCCCCAGTAATTTTACAGAGATTATTTTTTCCTTACCAATTCCTGATTATTCTGTCTTGCAATGCAGAGAAAGCTAACTAATTTAAAATAAACTCCGTTAATTTTGATTGTTATAAACTTAAAATTGATTAATTTCCATATACAGTGTTTAAAATATTCACAATTTACATTAAATATATATTCTGTGTATACCTTGGAAAAATTATACTGCAAATTGAAATTAAAATGATGTTGTATATAGCTGCAAGAAGCCACCTGTCCCACTTCATCTTACTATATAAGTTGTGTCAGGTAATTTATAAAATCCCTACTGCATAACAAATCTATTTTTTGTTGGAATGGGTAGTAATGTTTGTTCTTATTTCTAAATAATATTTGGTCTATGAGTGCATCTGCAATTGTATTTTTCCTAAGGGGCTTCATGGTCTTGAACTGAGAAAGCTCAGATCATTAAACATCAAAATAATATAATT
>NW_026756913.1:0-1137 GCF_022355385.1 Mustela nigripes
TTTTAATTTGTATTTCCTTAATGTCTAAATGTTGAGAAATTTGTCATGTGCTTATAAGCCATCCATATACTTTTGGTGACATGTCTCTTCCTTTATTTCCTTCACATGTAAAATTGGATACTCTGTTTGGTTATTAGTAAGGTTTTTATTTTTATTCATTTTTTAATAATCAGAGTAGATGTCCATTATCATATATATAATTTGCAAATCCCTTGTCCATCTTTACGGTTTCTCAATGGAGCTTTGATAGCTGTGTCTTTCAAGAAATATGCTACTTCTTTCCTGGTACACGGAGGTATGACTAGAACACTATCAATGTTGACCTTGCAAAGAAAATCATGGCTTAAGATATATGTAGTCTGCAGTTGTTGCGAGTGTTCACCATCCTTGCCTTTAACTCATCTCTCACGGCCCACACATTCAGATATAGGGGAATATTGATTGACAAAATATTAATTGCCAAATAACACTAGTTGGAGAATAAGAAAAATGCTGGCACCTGATTATATAATATTACTTAAATAAAATATGTTTTTATAAGTGCTATTGGAAGTAAATTCCTCAATACTTTAATCACACAGAATGATGGAATCCTAGATTTTTTTCCTTGTATTTACTAAGAAAATGATCATGCCTCAAGTATATTAAAATGGAATAGTGAAAATTAAAATTGTTTTAAGTTTATTTCCGTGTGTTGTGTGTATGTGAGAGAGAAAGAGAAAGAGAGAAAAAGGGAAAGGGAAAGACAGAGAGGTGGCTGCAGTGAATTGATGAGTTGCAGGATAGATTTTAAAGTTTTGTCTTTTGCTTTCTACATTTCCTTTTCCTTAGGTTCAATGAACAATCAGCAATATCTCAGATGCCTGCTGGTAACATCAGCAGAAAGAGTTAGAGGTTCCCAGAAAATTAAAGATGAGATATAGTTTTCTTGACATAAGAAAAGTCATTTTTTGTCCCCAGCTATTTTCAATGATCTATACCCCACCTGTGTACTTGCCCAAGCACACTTCTTCCAAAACTTCCTGGGAGGTTCTTACAAAGAAATGCAAAAACCTCACTCCTTAAGGATTTTGAGGGAACAAGGCAATGGGAAAACTAACAGTCACCACCGGACCAGGAAATAGCCTAAGCTATTGA
>NW_026756914.1:0-711 GCF_022355385.1 Mustela nigripes
CAAGAGTGCAGTTTGTGGTAATTAATACAATATGATAGGCTCATAAAAAAGATATATTACTTGAACTTAAAAGCTTCTCTAATTAAGCGATGACCACTTGAAATTTGTAATTAGTCTTGCTGCAGTTTTTCCTTGCACTTATTGCCCTTCCCCAGAAGTTCATTAAGAATTTCTGTGAATGTCCTTATGTTTAATCTCATTCATAGATTCCACTGCTGCTCAAAAAACAAAGCCAAAAAGAGAGGTAACTCTATGTGGCACTCCATCCACAAGCAATACATTCATAAATAATTAAAAAGCTCTCTACTTCATTTGTTGCCCATTCAGCTGATAATTTAAATGAGTAACTGAGGCCATTTTATCAGCACTTTTAATAGAAAGCGACTCAGAAACTTCACAGTGTTATTTAAGAAGAAATGCTCATGTGTTAAGGTTTTTATTTTTTTTTAATTCAACAAAATAATTTTCAAATATTAAAAGCAAATGTCTCCTTTTCCTCCAAGTTTCCTTGCTATGTCAAAGTTATAAATAAATACATTACAATCGTATTTTGAATAGTAGATAAAAACAAATGTTTTGAAACTGTCTGTGGGTTGAGTGTCTGGGTTAACTTGTATAAATATCTGAACTCAATGTATTTAGACTTTATTAGATTGTTTTTTTTAGACTATTTAAAAATACATGCTCAGATAATGACAACATTATTTTATT
>NW_026756914.1:811-1137 GCF_022355385.1 Mustela nigripes
CAAGAGTGCAGTTTGTGGTAATTAATACAATATGATAGGCTCATAAAAAAGATATATTACTTGAACTTAAAAGCTTCTCTAATTAAGCGATGACCACTTGAAATTTGTAATTAGTCTTGCTGCAGTTTTTCCTTGCACTTATTGCCCTTCCCCAGAAGTTCATTAAGAATTTCTGTGAATGTCCTTATGTTTAATCTCATTCATAGATTCCACTGCTGCTCAAAAAACAAAGCCAAAAAGAGAGGTAACTCTATGTGGCACTCCATCCACAAGCAATACATTCATAAATAATTAAAAAGCTCTCTACTTCATTTGTTGCCCATTCA
>NW_026756915.1:0-1136 GCF_022355385.1 Mustela nigripes
AATCCAGGTCTCTGAGGAGAGATGCCTGGAAAACAAAGCAATGGATCCGATAGGTGCCTAGGGGCCTGTTCGTGCCTTTTTACCTCTGGGGACATCATTCTACGGGTCTGAGTGCCGGTAGGTGCTCAGATGGGCCCAGATTGCCCCTGTTTGTCCTGGGAAGCCGCAAATATTGGGATGGCCTCAGGGACTTTGGAGGTTTATCCTCTTAGTAGGGCTGTGGCCATTGGAATGGGCACACACAATTACCTTGCAGAGGGCAAGCACAGTCGTCAGGTTTGGTTCCAGGGGCCTGAGTCTGTAGGGTATGTAGGCCAGGGCTATTTGGACAGTTGTTTAAAAACACAAACTCGGCTTATGTTTCGGCTCATAGGTATGGCAGGACTGATCTACAGACCATGAGGAGAACACTTCGGGATATGAAAAAAGGGCTAATGTGAGGCTCTTGCTCAAGTTTTTGATTCTGGATATCGTGTCACTCATGGTTGTGAAATTTCCGGGTGACTTCATGGGAAATGGACGAGTCTTACTCTCTGGGGAGTTGGCCCTGTCCAAAGACTTTGGGGTCATTCTGTGGGATGGAAGAAGTCAGTTGTTCTGTTGTTGTTGATTTGTTTTGTTTTGTTTTTCAACCTCAGGTGTCCCACCAAATGAGGGATTCCAGAGTAGTGCCCTGGGAAGGGGCGATTGGACAACCAGAAATCTGGTTAAAAATTTGGGACTAGAGACATGTCAAGCCCATTATGACATCTAATGGTCCAGCCACTGAGAGGACCTACTAGAGGACAGGACTCACGCTGAGGGTCACAACGCTAGTTTTAGCCCTCGTCGCACTCAAGAATGGGCGGGGCTTCAGGGTGAAAGTTGGTTTCTCCTACACTGAACGTTGGACAACATGCCAACCACAAGGTTTCTTACCATGGGTAAGGAAGAGTTCTGATTTCTCCATCACAATCACCCCTGGGCAGTGATTGGAGTTAAGGTCTAGGTTCTGAAGCCTGAAAACAGAGGTAGGGAAGAGATGATGACCTAAGGCCATGGCGGGTCTGATGTGCTCAGTGTGCAGTCAGCTGTCTGGGTGTTGGTCACGAGGTCCGGGCTCAGGTTGTCAGACAGTGCATTAGTGCCCAGGTTAG
>NW_026756916.1:0-1136 GCF_022355385.1 Mustela nigripes
AAAAAAAAACAGGAATGATATGAGAGAAGAGAAAGATAAGGAGTAAGAAAGGGGGTAGAAAGTGAATCTGGAATCTGGCAGAACTTCACTACTGGCAAATTTTGTCAATTCAGGCCAACTTCCTACTGCTGACCCAGCTCTTTCATTTGCATGTCAGGGCAGGATGGAAGAAGTAGATGAAGGAGGAAAGGAGAGGGAATGTATGCGGATATAAGAGAAATAGGTTTACCTAGAAATGATTGGCCACAGAGATTAAAAACCAGGTATGCAAAGATTTATCCATTTCTGTGATTCAGAGATCTACCTGCAACTAGTGATATAAAAATTATGAATTTGGATATGTTATAGGGAGAGTGTGCTCTCTCCTTCTCAAAGCCCCCACCAAACCTGAATGACCCTCATCCTAATTATGTTCACTCATTTACCTTGATCCCTGAAGCATGTGAGTGTGGTATCTATAGACCCAGGTGAAACCCACACTCTTTACTTTCCTCTGAAGTTACTGCTTTCGTAATCTGAATAGGACGATATTTCCTGTCTTGGCTCTGTTCCCTTCAACATACAGACAACTGAATGCTACAATAACTTGTTTATAGTAATAAATCACAAACTGCAGATAACTTACTTTTTCATTGATCTAAGCTGAATATTAAGGTCAACCAGTGTAATTTAGACACCAGGTTTTGAGAGCAGGTATAAAAAGCCCTTTAAAATCCTGATTGGGCACCCTTACCTTTCTTTGCGGTTCAGTTGGTCATCAGTCTGTTCTACAGCTACACTAGCATGTATGTTGCGGTTACCAATCTTGGTATGAAGTCACAACAGGTGCATTTCACACTCCACAGGCTACATAATAGCTTTTATTTGTTCCAAATAAATATCTGATTGTGTCCAGTCTAGTGGATTTTTTAAAGATGAAATGCCTCTCAGCACAGTCTTTTTCTTAAAAAGTCTCAAAATATGTATCCATTTATTTTTTTTAATTTTTTATTTTTGATAAACATATATTTTATCCCCAGGGGTACAGGTCTGTGAATCACCAGGTTTACACACTTCACAGCACTCACCAAATCACATACCCTCCCCAATGTCCATAATCCGACCCCCTTCTCCCAAACCCCCTCCCCCCGGCAACC
>NW_026756917.1:0-1136 GCF_022355385.1 Mustela nigripes
AGTGCCTGCCATATCCTCACCCAGAAACCTAGGCCTAGCTTGGGTTCTCAGACTTCCGTTCTCAGACTTCTGTCCCACAAGCCCTCCAGTTTGGCATTCCAGAACTACAATGCAGCACTCTGCCTGCCTTCCAGAAGAAAAACATTGCCCCCCGGGGCTACCCAGAAACCCCAAATGAGGGTAACCTGCACGCCATTCGGCACTACCCCAAATATATAGGATGTCCTGGGCACTAATGCCCTTTCTGACGCAGCCTGAGCCTGGACCTTCTGGCCCCACCCAGACAACTGGCCGCACACTGAGCACATCGGAGCCGCCATGGCCTTAGGTCGTAATCTCTTCTCACCCTCGGTTTTCAGGCTTCAGAACCTAGACCTTATCGCCAATCAAGGCCCGGGTTTGAAAATGATGCAGAAATCAGAACTCTTTCCCCATGGCAAGAAACCTTGTGGTTGGCATGTTGTCCAAGGTTCAGTGTACTTGAAACCTGTGTGTCCCATGAGGCCCCGCCCATGCGTGTGGGCCACATTGGTCACAAGCACAAATTGTGACCATCAGCCTGAGCCCTGTCCTCAGGTAAGGCCTCTCAGTGGCTGTATGGAGAGACAGCATATTGGGTTTGCCATGACCATCGGCCGCAAGTTTTAAACATAGTTCAGTTTGTCCCTTCACTCTTCCCCAGGGCTCTGCTTTGGAATTCCTCTTTTGGTGGGACACCTGATGTAAAAACCCTGAAAGGAGTACTCCATCCAACAGATTGACGAAAAACAATTGGGATCAGGCCAAGTCCACAGAGAGCAAAATTCGTCCACGGCCCATGAGGCGTGCCCAACATTCCACGGCCATCGCTGATACAAAATCCAGAGACAAAAGCCTGAGCACGCGCCTCAGACACGCTCATACTTCATATCCTGAAGAGTTTTTCAGATAAGAACTTACACGGCACCCGAATGCACCCAAAATATATAGTCTAACCTGGGCACTAATGCACTGTCTGACAACCTGAGCCCAGAACTCGTAACCAACACCCAGACAGCTGACCGCACACTGAGCACATCGGACCCGCCATGGCCTTAGGTCATCATCTCTTCCCTACCTCATTTTTCAGGTTTCAGAACCTAGACCTTATCTCCAAT
>NW_026756918.1:0-1136 GCF_022355385.1 Mustela nigripes
AGTGTGAACTTACACTTGCTAATATTTGCATAACATGCACCTCTTTCGATCTCAAAGAAAAGCTTCACACTGCAATGGTCTCTAATCTCCAATTAGAGATCCGGGATCCCACTGGAATTCTACATGCCTGTCCCCTAAGATGCCATAAATTGTGGTCCAGTTTCCCAGCCAGACAAGGAAAGCACATGGGAAATATTGCTGAAGTATGAGTAAGTATGAGTAAGAGCCAACGAAAGGGAACATATTTATCTGCCTTGAATGCTGGGACCTGAGGAAAGCAAGTTTCCTTACAGACAAATCAGGAAGGAGGTGCAGATTGCTTTTTTATGTCACTCTGAAGTGGAGGTCTGCTCACTCACAGAAGCTCAGAATCTTCACAAAGGACAATGCCCCCCACCCCCAAAGTCAGCTGGGGATTCTCAGGAAAACTTTAATTGAAAGTATTACGGATTCTCTAACTTCCCAAAATGCAGGAGGAACATCTACAAGCAAGACTGTCACCACTTTTAGACAATTACACTTATTTACATTTTTTCTTCCTACAAAATCATCCTCTCTCCCAATCCATGATCTTCTTTTTGTAACAGTTTCCTAAAGAAGGAAACAGGTGTCCTCCCATTCCAATTCCATCCAAAATAATAAAATAAAAATCTTTAAAATTAAAAAAAAATTGTGATTTGTTGAGACAGAGCACATAAGCAGAGGGACAAGCAGACTCTCCCACTGAGCAGGAAGCCCGATTTGGGGCTCGATCTCAGGACCCTGAGACCATGACCTGAACCGAAGGCAGATGCTTAACCAACTGAGGCACCCAGGAAGGCCCAAAATAATTCAATTTTTAATCACTTTGCCATAGACACTTTTGGGTGGCTTTGAAACACCAGAATCTCATTGACTTATCAGTGTCCTCTTCACCTTCTCAGAAAAGGACTGGGTGCCTCTCAGAGGCCTCTCTCCCCTCCTGACCCAGGTTCCAGCCAAAGGTCCTTCGCATTAGAGTATGAGGAACTGAGGGGCTGCCGGGAAGCGAGATGGGGTGTGGAAGCACCCTGGGGTGGGGTGGGAGGCTTGGGGCCCTCCCACTCCCAACTTCAAAGACAGCACCTGCTTTCCCCTGCCTCATATAGGTGCCCTGG
>NW_026756919.1:0-1136 GCF_022355385.1 Mustela nigripes
GACCCTGACACTAACACGGGCCATCCCCCGAATCCTATCGCTGAACCTAACCATAAGAGTAACCCCTAACCCTACAACAGAACCTGATCCTAACAAGTTCTAACCCTAACCGTCAACCAAATGCTAACCCTAACACTAACCCTAAACTTTAACAATAACCCTGACCCTATACCTGACTATGATCATAAGCCTAACCCTGAAATTTGCCTATACCAGAACCTGACCATATACCTGACCCTGGCCCTGAGTATAAACCTAACCATGACCCTAACAATGACCACTACATACACTGTCCATGACCCAAATGTGGACTTTAAACCAATACTTGATCCTGACCGTAAACCTGACACTGGCGCTAAACTTCACCATGAACCTGACCCAGGCAAAGACCATAAACCTAATCCTGACCCTAACAGTGACATTGACCCCGACCCTAATATTAAACCTGACCCTGACTGTGAGCCTGACACTTACTCTAACACTATTCGTAACCCCGACCATGACACTAACACGGGCCCTGACCCGAAACCTAATGCTGAAACTAACCCTAAAACTAACCCCTAACATTATCCCTGACTCTGACCCTAAACCGGTCTAACCCTCCACCTACCTAACCCTAACCCTAACCCCACTTTAACAATAACCCTGACCCTCTCCCTGACCCTGATCATAACCCTAACTCTGAACTTTGCCTATGTCAGAGCTTAACCTTAAACCTGACCCTGGCCTTGACTGTAACACTGACACTAACCCTGAATGTAAACCTAACTATGACCCAATCCGTGATCCTGAACAGAATCTTAACCCTTAAGCTAACCCTGATACTGAACCTACTCATAAAACAAAACCTAAACATAAAGCTGACCTTACCATAACCATGAACCTAAGCCTGACCCTGACCATAACCCTGACACTAGACCTGTCCCAATCCTAACCCTGACCCTGATATGATCCTTGCCCCCAAACCAAAACTGGAACCTGACCCTAAATCTGACCATGACCCTGAACCTGACCCTAAACCTAACCATCACCCTACACTGACCCTGACCCTGTCTCTGATGGTAACGGTAACCGTGAACCTACTGTGAGCCTGAACCTAAACCTAACCATGAACCTAACCCTAACCCTGACCCCTA
>NW_026756920.1:0-1136 GCF_022355385.1 Mustela nigripes
ACCAGAGGAGGCTGAGTTGAAATGGACTCTCCCGTGGATGTGTCCTAATATGATAATATGTCTATGGTGACCTTGGAATGAAGCGGTGGCACTGTGGCTCTGAAGGGTTCTCCTAAGGAGAGGCTTTCACACAGCTCCATCGTGCAAGTTTCCCATGTGTAGATGAGATTTGTTCTGATAGGTGAGTGAAGAAACAGAAATATGCTGTTATTGAAATCCATTCCTCTGAGGAGAGATGCCTGGAAACCAAAGCAATGGATCGGATATGTGCCTAGGGGCCTGTTCTTTCCTTTTTACCCTGGGGACAACAATCTACGGGTCTGAGTGCCGGTAGGTACTCAGATGGGCCCAGATTTCCCATCTTTGTCCTGGGAAGCCACAAATATTAGGATGGCCTCTGGGACTTTGGAGGTTTATACTCTTAGTTGGGTTGTGGACATTGGAATGTGCACACACAATTCCCTTGGAGAGGGCAAGCACAGTCGTCAGGTTTGGCTCCAGGGGCCTGAGCCTGTAGGGTGTGTAGGCCAGGGCTGTTTGGACAGTTGTTGAAAACACAAACTCGGGTTATGTATTGGGTCATAGGTATGGCAGGACTGATCTACAGACCATGAGGAGAACACTTCGGGATATGAAAATAGGGCGAGTGTGAGGCTCTTACTCACGTTTTTATCTCTCGTTATCGTGTCACTCATGGTCATGAAATTTCCGGGTGACTTCATGGGAAATGGACGAGTCTTACTCTCTGGGGGTTTGGCCCCGTCCAAAGAGTTTGGGGTCATTCTGTGGGATGGAAGAAGTCCATTGTTCTGTTGTTATTGATTTGTTTTGTTTTGTTTTTCAACCTCAGGTGAACCAGCAAATGAAGGATTCCAGAGTAGAGCCCTGGGAGGGGCGACTGGACAACGAGAAATCTGGTTAAAAATTGGGGCCTAGGGACATATCAAGCCCATTATGACATCTAATGGTCCAGCCACTGAGAGGACGTACTAGAAGACAGGACTCACATTGAGGGTCACAATGCGTATTTATGCCCTCCTCACACTCAAGAATGGGCGGGGCGTCAAGGTGAAAGCTGGTTTCTTTCCTACACTGAACGTTGGACAACATGCCAACCACATGATTTCTTGCCTTGG
>NW_026756921.1:0-1136 GCF_022355385.1 Mustela nigripes
CATTCATTACATCTCTCAGTTAAAATGGGTTCTTTTATGGTATTGATACATTTGAGTTTTCTCAAAATGGGAAGAATTTTCAAAATGGTGTTTTCCTCAAGGTTCAGAGTATGTCTTAGCCTCATCTTTACTCTTTTTGAAATTCACTTTTCAAATTCTTGTCCCTCTTTTTATCTTTTTAAATTAAAATGTTTTATTTTTACTATTTTTTATTTGAGTATATTTGATATTCAGTGTTTCATTTGTTTCAGGTTTTCAATATTTCCATACATTATTCTATGATCACTACAAATATAGCCACCATCTGTCACCATATAACACTATTATAATATCATTGACTATATTCTCTGCACTGTCCCATATCTATTTTTAAAATCTCTGATTTTTATGTTTCTGTGATTCCAATTTTCGACCATCATTTTACTTGGTTACTTTAATAAAATATGCCTGATTACAAACTCTTCGCTGAAAACCATAGCATTTGATTTATAGTCTTCTTCTTCTCCTTCTCCTTCTCCTTCTCCTTCTTCTTCTTCTTCTTCTTCTTCTTCTTCTTCTTCTTCTTCTTCTTCTCCTTCTTCTTCTTCTTTTTTTAAATTATCATATAATGTATTATTAGCCCCAGGGGTACAGGTCTGTGAATCGCCAGGTTTACACACTTCACAGCACTCACCACAGCACATACCCTCCCCAATGTTCATAATCCCATCACCCTCTCACTAACCTCCCCACCCCCTGGCAACTCTCAGTTTGTTTTGTGAGATTAAGAGTTTCTTATGGTTTGTTTCCCTCCCAATCCCATCTTGTTTCATTTACTCTTTTCCTGTCCCTCAAACCCCCCACATTGCACCTCCATTTCCTCATATCAGGGAGATCATATGATAGTGTCGTTCTCTGGATGACTTATTTTAATAAGCATAATACCCTCTAGTTCCATCCATGTCATCGCAAATGGCAAGATTTCATTTCTTTTGTTGGCTGCTTAGTATTCCATCATATATATATATACCATTCATTTGTTGATGGACATCTACGTTCTTTCCATAGTTTGGCTATTGTGGATATTGCTGCTATAAACATTTGGTGCATGTGCCCCTTTGGATCATATAGTAGTCTTCTTTACCTCTATCAGAACC
>NW_026756922.1:0-1136 GCF_022355385.1 Mustela nigripes
CCGATTTGGGGTTTCTGGGTAGCCCCAGAGGGCAATGTTTTTCTTCTGGAGGGCAGGCAGAGTGCTGCATTATAGTTCTGGATTGCCAAACTGGAGGGCTTGAGGGCCAGTACACTGAGGACGGAAGTCTGAGAACCCAAGCGAGGCCTAGGTTTCTGGGTGAGGATATGGCAGGCACAATCTACAAACCTGAATCGAGATCTCGTGCATCTGAAGTCAGGGCGAGGATCAGAGGATCGCTCAGGTTGGACATCCTGTCCCAGATTGCCCCTTCTTGAAGGGGGGGTGGATCACGAGGCCATGGGGGTTTTCCCACGATGGGAGTTTTGAGAAGCTCCCAACTGCTTAGATTCTTCTGCAGGACAATTGAGTCCTGTTGTTTGGCTCCAGGACAAGGATTCCGAGCAGGGTGCTAAGGATGGATGGCTGGGTAGCCCACCTCGCATTCCAATTGTCTCCAAGCAACAAGACAGGTTAGATCTGCTGGATCTGGGGGAGCATGGAGGAGGCTGAGTTGAAATGGACTCTCCCGTGGATGTGTCCTAATATGATTTTGTGTCAATGGAGAACTTTGAATGAAGCGGTGGCACTGGGGCCCTGAAGGGTTCTCCTAAAGAGAGGCTTTCACACAGCTCCATCGTGCAAGTTTCCCATGTGTAGATGAGATTTGTTCTGATGGGTGAGTGAAGAAACAGCCATATGCTGTTACTGAAATCCAGGCCTCTGAGGAGAGATGCCTGGAAACCAAAGCAATGGATCCGATAGGTGCCTGGGGCCTGTTTGTTCCTTTTAACTGTGGGGACATCATTCTACGGTTCGGAGGGCAGGTAGGTGCTCAGATGGGCCCAGATTGCCCCTGTTTGTCCTGGGAAGCCACAAATATTGGGATGGCCTCAGGGATTTGGAGGTTTATCCTATTAGTAGGGTTGTGGCCAATGGAATGGGAACATACAATTCCCTTGGAGAGGGCAGGCACAGTCATCCGGTTTGGCTCAAGGGGCCTGAGCCTGCGGGTGTGTAGGCCAGGGCTCTTTGGACAGTTGTCTGAAAGCACAAACTCGGCTTATTTTTTGGGTCATAGGTATGGCAGGACTGATATACAGACCATGAGGAGAACACTTCGGGATATGAAAAAA
>NW_026756923.1:0-1136 GCF_022355385.1 Mustela nigripes
TAAATATATGTAATCTAGTTGAATTAAGAATACAATGGATAGAATACATAATGGATTCAATAGAGATAAGAAGTCACTTAAGGATATAGTCATCTGGATACCAGCAAAGCATTAAAATTATCAATATAGAAGAGGTGTAAGATGTAGGTGATGTGTGTGGAACAAAAGCTAGAGAAAAAATTAGATTTCCTTACTACTCATAGCCTGTTGACAAGTCCTTGAAGTTCCTCTGGGGACTCAGCTGCTTCCATGTGGACACATCCACTCAGGGCAAAAAGCATTCTTAGTCCACCCCCCCGGATACTGAAAATCTACTTTCACATGTAAAAATTACTTTGGAAACTTCTTTATCTCTACTCCCCACCCCTGCCCTCAAGATATACATTGGCAATCAAGATATACATTGGCAATCATCTCCCAAGCATATACCCACTGATACACATGAGAAGAGTCTCTTCCCTGAGTTTTTACTAAATAGTAATAAATGACCTTTCCCTAACAATAGCTAGCCCCCTCAAGGTCCTGGAAACCTTGTTTATAAAATACCTTGGAGGCTTGTGCTATCCCTACCCTCCTCCCAAATTGAAAATATATAATCAGCCACTCTTCATGACCCTCTCTCTCTACTCCAAATAAATAAATAAATATTTTTTAAATAAAATAAAATAAATGACTTTTTTAAATGAAAGAAGAAAAAGGAAAGAAATATTTGAATATTAATGTACATCTATTTCTCAAGCATAAAATAGTCAAGACACTGGATTAAAACTTACAAACAAGGAAAGAAAGAAAATATTCATAACTATATTTGACTCTATGAATCCCAAACTAGGGCATACATACCAAATACAAAAAAAAAAAATCAAAAGTGTTAGAGAGAAAAAAATAATTCATTAATAAAGAAACAAGAAACAGACTGACAGAAATTTTTTAAATAACATCAGATATAAAAAAGAATGAAGTAATAGCTTTATTATCTTGAAAAAAATAATCACAAATGTAAACATTTAGATCCTTATAAAATGTCATTGGAATAGGAAGGCATAATAAAAAAAAAAATATTTTCAGGAATACAGACCACAGATAATTTGCCTACACAAATTAAGGCAAATTATCTGTGGTCTGTATTCCTGAAA
>NW_026756924.1:0-1136 GCF_022355385.1 Mustela nigripes
CCATTTTTAATAGACATAATAGAAGAGGTGATAAATCATCAGTTTTCATAAAACTCATGAATCATGAACCACCCCCCAAATCATATCTACTGTCCATATGAATATTTACCTTCCTCTTTTGCTGAGTGTAGGCTTATGTCTGAGCTATTAGTTCAGGTACCTGGGCTGACTGAGAATGAGGCAGTGGAGCTATGCTGGTGCTTACACGTTCAATGATAACAACGTGTAATGGACAGAGCATGTCTTTGTTGTTTTTAGGATGAAAGCCATCTACAAACTAACAAGTTGGACTAGAGGGTGTGAGATTCTGATATCGGCATGATTAATTTCTGAGAGAATGCAAAATGGTCATGTAGTTCCCCTTCACTCTTAAGAGGGAATAAATGTGCAGGATTAGACTTTGAACAATGGATAGTAATATGTACAGCAATGGACAGTAACATATAGAGCAAACAGTAAGATTTCATATGCAGTAAATTTGCTAATATAAATGTCAAGTGTTTCTGAGAAGTAGCAAGATTGGACATATGTGGGAATAAGGAAGCAAGCACTATGGTGGAAGTGTCAAGTGTGGCCAGTGTTGCCATGGCATGCAGGCAAAGAGGTTGCACTTTCATCTCCAGATCATGGAATGTGCTAAGATAGACAGCCGCTTCCAGTGTAAACTCTTCTGGTTAGTTAATATTTTGTGAACACAGAGAAAGGGTTGGCCTATTTAGGACAAAGTTGGAGGTTATTGCAAAAAGGGTTTCAAAGAGTAGACAGCATTTTTCACTTTCCCAAGAGTTTCTGGAATTGTAAACTTAAGGCTATTGAGAAAAAGGAGATCTACATTACCTACATTGCTAAAAATCTTCTTAGTTATCTTTTAGTTTTTGACCTTGGTACAATTATATATTCTTTATTCTGGTTGAGGACAAAAACTATACATCTAGTCCCCCAAAATGTGGTTTCTTGGCAGAGTTGAACTGTCTTTTAGATGCTTTTTGTCTCTGTTGAGCTAGTTAGTTTAAGAGGTATTTATAGTCTTCAGGAAAACTATTTAGATCAGAAAACATAGCAGCAAGTTATCTTTGTATTGAGTCAAGGATGGACTCTTGGAGAAAATTCAGAACTTGAGATCATTTTTTAAAAAC
>NW_026756925.1:0-1136 GCF_022355385.1 Mustela nigripes
TTGTGCCTCTTTGGTTAGGTTTATTCCTAGGTATCTTATGGTTTTGGATGCAATTGTAAATGGGATTGACTCCTTAATATCTCTTTCTTCTGTCTTGCTGTTGGTGTAGAGAAATGCAACTGATTTCTGTGCGTTGATTTTATATCCTGACACTTTACTGAATCGCTGTACAAGTTCTAGCAGATTTGGAGTGGAGTCTTTTGGGTTTTCCACATATAGTATCATATCATCTCTGAAGAGTGATAGTTTGACTTCTTCTTTGTTGATTTGGATGCCTTTAATTTCCTTTTGTTTTCTGATTGCTGAGGCTAGGACTTCTAGTACTATGTTGAATAGCAGTGGCGATAATGGACATCCCTGCCGTGTTCCTGACCTTAGGGGAAAAGCTTTCAGTTTTTCTCCATTGAGAATGATATTTGCGGTGGGTTTTTCATAAATGGTTTTGATAATATTGAGGTATGTGCTCTCTATCCCTACACTTTGAAGAGTTTTTATCAGGAAGAGATGCTGCACTTTGTCAAATGCTTTTTCTGCATGTATTGAGAGTATCATATGGTTCTTGTTCGTTCTTTTATTGATGTGTTGTATCACATTGTTGATTTGCAGACGTTGAACCAACCTTGCAGCCCTGCAATAAATCCCACTTGGTGGTGGTGAATAATCCTTTTAATGTACTGTTGAATCCTATTGTCTAGTATTTTGGTGAGAATTTTTGCATCCGTGTTCATCAAGGATATTGGTCTATAGCTCTCTTTTTTGATGGGATCCTTGTCTGGTTTGGGAATCAAGGTGATGCTGGCCCCATAAAATGAGTTTGGAAGTTTTGCTTCCATTTCTAGTTTTTGGAACAGTTTCAGGGGAATAGCAATTAATTCCTCTTTAAATGTTTGGTAGAATTCCTCCGGGAAGCCATCTGGCCCTGGGCTTTTGTTTGTTTGGAGATTTTTAATGACTGTTTCCATCTCCTTACTGGTTATGGGTCTGTTCAGGCTTTCTATTTCTTCCTGGTTCAGTTGTGGTAGTTTATATATTTCTAGGAATGCATCCATTTCTTCCAGATTGTCAAATTTGTTGGCATAGAGTTGCACATTGTATGTTCTTATAATAGTTTGTATTTCTTTGGTATTAGTTGTGAT
>NW_026756926.1:0-1136 GCF_022355385.1 Mustela nigripes
TCCCTTATCTAGATTCCCCAGCTTTCAGACAGGTGGACACTTCAATAAACCATACCCAAGGGATGTATCAAGTACTTCTTAGACATTCTCTCAGATCCTTGAGGTCTCATTTTTCCTAGGGATTTCCAATAGGTTCTGCCAGAGGCACCACTGTGACAACTGATGTCCATGGTCTATCTCCTGCTAAGCTCAAGAGGTCACTGGTTTCCAAGTTTATCTATACAATAATGCATTCCAGCAAGTTCTTTTTTTTTATATTAACAAACTTATTTTAAAGTTTATATGGAGAGGCAAAGACTCACAATAGTCAACATTGTGTTGAAGGAGAATAAAGACTGAAGACTGACTTCAAAGTTTACCATAACGATGGGGCACCTGGGTGGCTCAGTGGGGGAAGCCTATACCTTCGGCTCAGGTCATGATCCCAGGGGCCTGGGATTGAGTCCCGCATTGCACTCTCTGCTCAGCAGGGAGCCTGCTTCTCCTCATCTCTCTCTCTGTCTGGCTCTCTGCCTATTTGTGATCTCTCTCTCTGTCAAATAAATAAATAAAATCTTTAAAAAAAGTATACCATAACGATAATTGTAAGCAATATATTGTAATACCACAGAAAGATTAGATTAAAGGAACAGAATATATATTATCAATTATATTTTATATTTAATATAAAAGCAAAAGCAATACAAGAGAGCAAAATACAATCTTTTAAACAAATGGTTCTGGAGTAATGGTGAAGCTAAATGTGAAAATATAAAATAAAAATAAAATAAAATAATAAAATAAAATAAATCCAGGCAGATATCATACACGCTTCACAAAAATTAACTCAGATTGGATTACAAACCTAAATATGAAACATGTAGAAGGTAATATAAAAGAAAATTTAAGTAACCTTGGTTTTGGCAATAACTTTAGCTACAAAAGCACAAGCACTGAATTTAAAAATGTCTACTCTGTGAAAAACAATGCCAAGAGAATGAAAAGGCAAAGCACAGACTATGAGAAAAAATGTGCAAAATACACATCTGGCAAAGGACTGTTAATCAAAACTACACAAAGACCCCTTAAAACTCAACAATGGGGGAAAACCCTGATTAAAAATGAGCCAAAGACCTTAGCAGATACCTCACAAAAGA
>NW_026756927.1:0-1136 GCF_022355385.1 Mustela nigripes
TTATACATTCCAAGAAAACATCACGACACCTGATAGTCAAATTGAGGTATAATCTCTTGAAAGCTGCTAGGACAAAGAGGCTCCTTATGTACAGAGGAAAGCCCATCAGAATAACATCAGACCTGTCCACAGAGACCTGGCAAGCCAGAAAGGGCTGGCAAGATATATTCAGGGCACTAAATGAGAAGAACATGCAGCCAAGAATACTTGATCCAGCGAGACTGACATGCAAAATGGACAGAGAGATAAAGAGTTTCCAAGACTGGGAAGGCTTAAAAGACTATGCAACCACCAAGCTGACAGTGCAGGAAATATTAAGGGGGGGTTCTATAAAAGAGGAAAAATCCTAAGAATAGCATTGAACAGAAATATAGAGACAATCTACAGAAAGAAAGGCTTCAAAGGTAACACGATGTCAATAAAAACGTATCTATCAGTAATCACTCTCAATGAAAAATAGATCTTAATGGTCACAGGAGCAGGACTAAAGAGAAACAGCCCACGTTTTCCCCCATCCACTCTCAGCCTTCTCTTTGGTTCTGTGAACCTGGAAGTTATGCTGCCTGGTCTACCTCAGTCAAGCTCTCCTATCTTCTAGTCTTGTGTGAGTCTGGACAATGGAACACACTGGAAAAACTCAACAGTTGGAAAGAAGAGGGAGTGTTTAATTTCATGGCTCCTTCCTGATCAGGCTCCAGACTATTAGGCAGCATCCTGCTACAAACCAGGGCTGAGCAGCACTCTCCAGAGCTACAAATCCCACCTTTCCCTTTGTCCCTTTGGGCCATGCTGTCATGACATCTGTTCTTATCTGGTGCAGAACTTCAACACAAACTTTCTTTCCCCAAACACTTGACCTTCCAGTACATAATCTCTTTCTTGCTGAGACCCTACACAACAAGAGGAGTCAGAGTCACCCAGTTTCAAAAATGTTCTTCATTTTTTTATATAAATTTTTTTTAGTTTATTTATTTTCAGCATAACAGTATCATTATTTTTTCACCACGCCCAGTGTTTCATGCAATCCATGCCCTCTATAATAGCCACGACCTGGTACCCCGACCTCCCACCTCCCCGCCACTTCAAACTCCTCAGATTGTTTTTCAGAGTCCATAGTCTCTCATGATTCACCTCCC
>NW_026756928.1:0-1136 GCF_022355385.1 Mustela nigripes
GCCCCGTCCAAAGAGTTTGGGGTCATTCTGTGAGATGGAAGAAGTCCCTTGTTCTGTTGTTGTTGATTTGTTTTGTTTTGTTTGGCAACCTCATGTGTCCCACCAAATGAGGGATTCCAGAGTAGAGCCCTTGGGAGGGGCGACGGGACAACCAGAAATCTGGTTAAAAATTGGGGCCTAGGGACTTGTCAACCCCATTATGACAGCTAATGGTTCAGCCACTGAGAGGACGTACTAGAGGACAGGACTCACGCTGAGGCTCACAATGCGTGTTTATACCCTCGTCGCACTCAAGAATGGGCGGGGCCTCAGGCTGAATGCTGGTTTCTCCTACACTGAACGTTGGACAACATGCCAACCACAAGGTTTCTTGCCATGGGTAAGGAAGAGTTCTGATTTCTGCATCACAGTCACCCCTGGGCAGTGATTGGAGATAAGGTCTAGGTTCTGAAGCCTTAAAATTGAGTTAGGGAAGAGATGATGACCTAAGGCCATGGCGGGTCTGATGTGCTCAGTGTGCGGTCAGCTGTCTGGGTGTTGGTCACGAGGTCCTGGCTCAGGTTGTTATACAGTGCATTAGTGCCCAGGTTAGACTATATATTTTGGGTTCATTCGAGTGCCGTGTAGGTTCTTATCTGAAGAACTCTTCAGGATATGAAGAATGAGCTATTCTGAGGTGCGTGCTCAGGCTTTTGTCTTGGATTTTGTATCAGCCTTGGCCGTGGATTGTTGGGGAGGCCTCATGGGCCATGGACGAATCTTGCTCTCTGTGGATTTGGCCCGTTCCCAAATTGTTTTTCGTCAATCTGTTTGATGGGAGGACTCCTGTCAGGTTAGTTACCTCAGGTGTCCCACCAAAAGAGGAATTCCAAAGCAGAGCCCTGGGGAAGAGTGAAGGGACAACCCGAACTACGGATAAAAATTGGGGCCTAGAGGCATGGAAAGCCCAATATGCTGTCTCTCCATCCAGCCACTGAGAGGCCTTACCTGAGGACTGGGCTCAGGCTGATGGTCACAAAGTGTGTTTGTGACCAATGTGGCCCGCAAGCATGGGTGGGTCCTCATGGGCCACACTTGTTTCAACTACAGTGAACCTTGGACAACATGCCAACCACAAGGTTTCTTGCCATGGGGTA
>NW_026756929.1:0-1136 GCF_022355385.1 Mustela nigripes
CGTGGAGGACACTGGGAGATGGAGAGAAGTGTGCTGGGGGAAATCGGAGGGAGAGACAAACCAGGAGAGACTGTGGACTCTGAGAAACAAACTGAGGGTTTTGAAGAGGAGGGTGGCAGGTGGTTGGGTGAGCCCAGTGGTAGGTATTAAGGAGGGAATTAATTACATGAAGCACTGGGTGTGGTGCATAAACAATGAATTTTGGATCACTGAATAAATAAAAGAAAAAAAAAGACTGACTACAGACATGGACCTCAGTGTAACACAGATATGGAACTCACTGGAATACCAGCCACTTCCCACCAACACACACAGACTATGATAATAATAAATAATAATGCAATTAAGAAAATTACCTGCCAAATAATTTTTCCTCTTTTTTATTTTTATGATTATTATTTTTATTTTATTTTTAAATTTTTTATTTAAATTCCAGTTAGTTAAAATAAGGTGAATATTAGTTTCAGGTGTACAATATAGTGATCAACACTGCCATACAATGGCTTAAATAAAAAAATGAAAAAAAATTTTTTTAAAGATTTTATTTTTACAAACCTCTACACCCAAGGTGGATTTCAAACGTACAACCCCAAGAGCAAGAGTTACATATTTTACTGACTGATCCAGGCAGGCACCCCAACAAATAAAAATTTTATAAAATTGTTGAGGTTGGGGCGCCTGGTTGGCTCAGAGGGTTAAGCCGCTGCCTTCGGCTCAGGTCATGATATCAGGGTCCTGGGATCGAGTCCCGCATCAGGCTCTCTGCTTGGCAGGGATCCTGCTTCCTCCTCTCTCTCTCTGCCTGCCTCTCCATCTACTTGTGATTTCTCTCTGTCAAATAAATAAATAAAATCTTTAAAAAAAATTGTTGAGTTTGTGGGAGTCTCATTTGCTCAGTCAGTTAAGTGTCTGCCTTTGGCTCAGATCATGATCTCAAGAGTCCTGGGATCGAGCCCCATATTGCTCATGCTCTCTTTCTCTCTCTCTCTCTCTCTCTCTCTCTCTCTCTCTGGCTTTTGCTCTTAAATAAATAAATAAATAAATTTTTTAAAAAATCATTGAGTTTGTTTAACTAGTTTTAAACTAGTAGACAGAGATGAAGATAAAGTATGATGTCATGGCAGGGAAAAATACAA
>NW_026756930.1:0-1136 GCF_022355385.1 Mustela nigripes
GAATTTGCAGGTGGTAACCTACACATGTGGGAACACCTGGATAGGCAAAGGTTAGAGATGGAGACAGAATCTGACAGTCAGAAATGTTCTGTGTAGTGCAGAGCAGTTACTCTGTGATTTGAAACACATGGTACAGAATCCGCAGACTGGAAAAACTATACACTGATAATTGAGATTTCACAGTATGACATTGGGCATCTCTTTTTTAGAATTACAGGCAAAGGTACTAATCTGCATTAGTATTTTCTAAATATTAGCTGAGAAATTAACTACTTATACTTTTGACCATTCAAGCTGTTTTTATTTATACAAAATGAATAATAGGAATACCTGCATTATCTTCTCCAGACTTTGGAGAGTACACATGGAATATATTTTAGCAGCATTTCCTTTAAGAATCTTAAGTCATTACAATAAGCAATACTGCTTATGTTGTGCTATAGATAAAGAAGAAATTCTATAGATGTTAATGAGGTTTTAGAAGACCAGTTAATTTAGTATATCTTTGTTGTACAAACTACATTAATTTCTCCTCATACAGGTTTGGATTATTTTTCTTTGTTCCTGTTAGGCATTATTTAGATGCGTGTATTTTTTTTAAATATTTTTTGGAAAGATTTTATTTATTTGTTTGACAGAGAGAGAATACAAGTAGGCAGAGAGGCAGGCAGAGAGAGAGGAGGAAGCAGGCTCTCTGCTAAGCAGAGAGCCTGATGCGGGGCTCAATCTCAGGACCCTGGGATCATGACCCGAGCCAAAGGCAGAGGCTTTAACCCACTGAGCCACCCAGGCGCCCCCCCCCTTTTTTGGTCCTTACTTTCAATATTCCCCTGAAATAAAAAGGTTATCATTTCAAAGGCTATTATAGTCAAAGTGGTGATTATTCTCTCCTCTCAATTCATTCTTAAAATTTATTGAGTACCTACTGTATGCCAGGAATTATTGAAGGCACCTAGGACATATCAGCAAATGAAACAAAGATCTTTGCCTTATATTCTGTCAGTGAAGAGAGACAGAAAACAGGTAAAAATTTAAAAAATGGGTAAAATATCCAAGGTGTTAGAACTTGTAATGAACTATTTTTAAAAAGGAAAAGTAGTGGAGGATAATAGAGATTTGGAGCTTTGGGTGTGAGT
>NW_026756931.1:0-1136 GCF_022355385.1 Mustela nigripes
GAAGAGAGGACGACCTAAGGCCATGGCGGGTCCGATGAGCGCAGTGTCCGGCCAGCTGTCTGGTTGGGGCCAGGAGGTCCAGACTCAGGATGTGTCAGAAAGGGCATTAGTGCCCAGTTCAGCCTATATATTTAGGGCACAGCCAAATGGCGTGCAGGTTGATCCTCATTTGGGGTTTCTGGGTAGCCCCAGAGTGCAATGTTTTTCTTCTGGAGGGCAGGCAGAGTGCTGCATTTTAGTTCTGGATTGCCAAATTGAGGGGCTTCTGGGCCAATAGTCTGAGGACGGAAGTCTGAGAACCCAAGCTAGGCCTAGGTTACTGGGTGAGACCTGAATCGAGATCTTGTGAATCTGAAGACAGGGCGAGGATCAGGCGATCGCTCAGGTTGGACATTCTGTCCCTGTTGGCCCCTTCTTGAAGGGGGGGTGGATCACGAGGCCATGGTGGTTTTCCCACGATGGGAGTTGTGTGAACTCCCAACTGCAAAGATTCTTCTACAGGACAATTGAGACCTGTTGGTTAGCACAAGGACCACATTTCCAAGAGGGTTCTAAGGATGGATGGCTGCGTAGCCCACCTCACATTCCAATTGTGTCCAAGAAACAAGACAGGTTAGATGTGCTGGACCTGGGGAAGGAACCGAGGAGGCTGATTTGAAATGGACTCTCCCGTGAATGTGTCCTAATATGATTTTGTGTCTATGGAGACCTTGGAATGAAGCGGTGGCACTGGGCCCCTGAAGGGTTCTCGTAAAGAGAGGCATTCACTCAGCTCCATCGTGCAAGTTTCCCATGTGTAGATGAGATTTGTTCTGATGGGTGAGTCAAGAACAGCCATATGCTGTTATTGAAATCCAGGCATCTGAGGAGAGATAGCTGGAAACCATAGCAATGGATCCGATAGGAGCCTAGGGGCCTGTTCGTTCCTTTTTACATCTGGGGACAAAGTCTACGGGTCTGAGTGCAGGTAGAGGCCCAGATTGCCCCTGTTTGTCCTGGGAAGCCACAAATATTGGGATGGCCTCAGGGACTTGGTATGTTTATCCTATTAGTAGGGTTGTGGCCATTGGAATGGGCACATACAATTCCCTTGGAGAGGGCAAGCACAGTCGTCAGGTTTGGCTCCAGGGGCCTGT
>NW_026756932.1:0-1135 GCF_022355385.1 Mustela nigripes
GACCATGACATTCCCACTAAAGGGGAGGACAGTGGGAGAAAGAGCAAGGGAAGAGGAAAGAAAAATCTCAAAATAAATGTGGGGTGGACGGCAGGAGGAGGAGGGGGTCTCGGAAATTGGGGGCAGGTGTGGCGATCGAACCAATGCTAGCCACAAACACACGATTCCGCCCATTCTAGAGCGGACTGGACATAAACATGCTCACACATCCACTTGTCGGCTTTGTTTTGTCAGCCGGCCAGTAGCGAGGTGATTCTTTAAGAGCTCTGAGAACCCAAACTTGTGGCCGCCCCGCAGCTGAGCTGAAGTGGAGCTGGGAGCGGCCCAGACGACCCGAGGCTGCAAGCTGACCACCTTCCTCCCTACAGATCGCTGGAGCCAAGCTCAGCGGGGGAGAAGCCATGCTCGCGGGTGGGTGCCAGGGCTAAGGGCGGAAGCCGGGTTCCCACAGAGGCCTCCGCGCCCCGGCGGCTGCAGCGGCGGCGCCCGGGACTGGAGGCCTGACTCCCGGACGCGCCCCCCTCTCTGGACAACCGGCCGCAGAAGTAAAGGGCCAGCATCCCGCCACGGCTATGCTTCCCACGGGACAATCTCTGGAGAAGGTCCTGGAAGAGGTTCGCAGGCCGATTTTCCGAGGGAAACGGCGAGGTGGGGAGGGAGCGCCCCTGACCCTCCCCACTCTCCCTTCTCCCACTCACAAGGCGTCAACAGCGTCGGGGCTGCCCTGCAGAAACGTAGGCGAGGTTGTAGTGTCGCCGTCCGCCGCATGGGGGCAGCATCACCTGCTGGCTCGTCAGTAGGGCCTGCGGGCCTCTCTTGGCGGAGGCAGGGGGGGGCGCCTGCGGCGTGCTCTTTCATTGGCCGGGTGGGGGCGCTGCCATGTTGGAGCAAGCGGTGCCTTCTGTGCGGTGGAAACGCCATGGCTTCACCGGTAGCGTCGGGGAGCGCAGCCTCCTACCTTTCCTCCTCGCTCCAGTGTCGGTGCTGAGAGGCGGTGGTCAGCGGGATGGAGAGAAGTAGGATGAACCTGCCCAAGGGGCCGGACTCGCTCTGCTTCGACAAGGACGAGTTTATGAAGGTGCTCGCCTGGGCTCTGCTCCCCGGAGCCGGGCCGTGGGTGGCCTGCCCTCCTTGG
>NW_026756933.1:0-1135 GCF_022355385.1 Mustela nigripes
AGAATGGACTTCTTCCATCCCACAGAATGACCCCAAACTCTTTGGACGGGGCCAAACCCCCAGAGAGTAAGACTCGTCCATTTCCCATGAAGTCACCTGGAAATTTCACGACCATGAGTGACACGATATCCAGAGACAAAATCTTGAGCAAGAGCCTCACGCTCGCCCCTTTTTCATATCCGGAAGAGTTCTCCTAGTGGTCTGTAGATCAGTCCTGCCCTAGCTATGACCCGAAACATAAGCCGAGTTTGTGTTTTCAGACAACTGTCCAAACAGACCTGGCCTACACACCCTACAGCCTCAGGCCCCTGGAGCCATACCTGACGACTGTGCTTGGCCTCTCCAAGGGAATTGTTTGTGCCCACACCAATGGCCACAACCCTACTAACAGGATCAACCTCCAAAGTCCCTGAGTCCATCCCAATATTTGTGGCTTCCCTGGTCAAACAGGGGCAATCTGGGCCCATCTGAGCACCTACCGGCACTCAGACCCGTAGACTGATGTCCCCAGAGGTAAAAAGGAACGAACAGGCCCCTAGGCACCTATCGGATACATTGCTTTGGTTTCCAGGCATCTCTCCATAGAGATCCTTAGAACCCTTAGAAACCTGCTTTTGCGTCGTTCCTTATGGGATATCCTTGAGCCATCCAACAGGTCTCGACTGTCCCACAGGAGTCCTTGTGCATGGACCACCTCACAACTCATATCATGGAAAGCTTCCAAGGTCACATGATGCCGCCAATATTCATAAAGTTGTATTTTGGAAAGAATCTCCAACCTGAGCCAACGGCTGATCTTCGCCTTGTCTTCAGATGCACAAGATCTTGATTAAGATCTTCAGATTGTACCTGCTGTGCCCTCACAACAAAACCTAAGCATAGCTAGTGTTCTCATACTTCCGTCCTCACTCTCCTGCACCACACGCCCTCCATTATGGGATTTCCGATGTCACAGTACTGCACTCTGCCTGCCCTCTAGAAGAAAAACGTTGCCCTATGGGTATACCCAGAAACCTAAAATGAGGATAAACCTGCATGCCACTCAACTGTTCACCAATTATATAGTCTAGCCTGTGTACTAATGCCCTGTCTAACACAACCTGAGGCCTGAATTCCCAAACGACACCCAGACAGC
>NW_026756934.1:0-1135 GCF_022355385.1 Mustela nigripes
GACCTAAAGCCATGGCGGGTCCGATGTGCTCAGTGTGCGGCCAGCTGTCTGGGTGGGGCCAGGAGGTCCAGGATCAGGCTGTATCAAAAGGGCATTAGAGCCCAGGTCAGCCTATATATTTGGGGTATAGCCGAATGTTGTGCCCGGTTGATCCCCATTTGGGGTTTCTGGGTAGCTCCAGAGGGAAATGTTTTATTTCTGGAGGGTAGGCAGAGTGCTGCATTGTAGTTCTGGATTGCCAAACTGGAGGGCTTGTGGGCCAGTAGTCTGAGGACAGAGGTCTGAGAACTCAAGCTAGGCCTAGGTTTCTGGGTGAGGATATGGCAGGCACAATCTACAGACCTGAATCGAGATCTCGTGCATCTGAAGTCAGGGCGAGGATCAGACGATCGCTCAGGTTGGACATTCTGTCCCTGATGGCCCCTTCTTGAAAGGGGGGTGGATCACGAGGCCATGGGGGTTTTCCCACGATGGGAGTTGTGAGAAGCTCCTTAATGCAAAGATTCTTCTGCAGGACAATTGAGACCTGTTGGTTGGCTCCAGGACAAAGATTCCGAGCAGGGTTCTAAGGATGGATGGCTGGGTAGCCCACCTCGCATTCGAATTGTCTCCAAACAACAAGACAGGTTAGATCTGCTGGATCTGGGGGAGCAACCGAGAAGGCTGAGTTGAAATGGACTCTCCTGTGGATGTGTCCTAATATGATTTTGTGTCTATGGAGACCTTGGAATGAAGCGGTGCACTGGGGCCCTGAAGGGTTCTCCTAAAGAGAGGCTTTCACAAAGCTCCATCGTGCAAGTTTCCCATGTGTAGATGAGATTTGTTCTGATGGGTGAGACAAGAAAGCCATATGCTGTTAATGAAATCCAGGCCTCTGATGAGAGATGCCTGGAAACCAAAGGAATGGATCCGATAGGTCCCTAGGGGCCTGTTCCTTCCTTTTTACCTCTGGGGACATCAGTCTATGGGTCTGAGTGCCGGGAGGTGCTCAGATGGGCCCAGAATGCCCCATTTGTCCTGGGAAGCCACATATATTGCGATGGCCTCAGGGAATTTGGAGGTTTATCCTCTTAGTAAGATTGTGGCCATTGGAATGGGAACATACAATTCCCTTGGAGAGGGCAAGCACAGTCGT
>NW_026756935.1:0-1135 GCF_022355385.1 Mustela nigripes
TATCAATTTCCAAATAAATTATTTAAAATGTTTATTTTTTATACTAAACTTCTATGAAAAACATTGATATATGTATTATGGCATATTGTTCCCCTTTCAACTTATTTTTTAAAATGTGAATGTGCCTTGGCAAATATATATTATTTCTTTTAATGTTTATGTACATTCTTCATAATTTTCCCAAGTTCATTGGCTTATGGTTTCTATTTTTTTAATAATTTTCCTACTGCCAATTAATAGATTTTTTTCCATTACATTGTCTAAGTTGCTATTGCCATTATAAGTAAAAAGCATCTGGAAATCTATATCCCTGTCCAGTTTCCTCAAATCACTCATTATTTTCAGGATCTAGTTGGATTTTCTTACAGGTTCCAGGTGGACAAGCTTGTGAACTGGTGCTAATTATTATTTCTGTTTCTGGCTTCCTGCATTTACCAGCTTAGGGATCATTTTTAACAATTATGATGAAATGAGGCTTCATATTCTTATTCTCAACTTCAATAATAATGATATTAGTGTAACATGTCCTACAAGATAATAATAGATACATGTAAAATAATTTCATTGACCAAAAAAGTGGTGGAAAATGTAAATAAAACACAGTGGCAACCAACTAGTCATTTCAAGTTGAGCTATTTTTCCCCCTTTATCTCCCTGTCTCTTTAATTTCCTGTAGCACATTCCTACAAAGTATTTTAAGGTGTTTTATATGCACATACTTAGAGATCATCATGGAGTCTAACTCTAATAATTCCTTATCAGTATTAAATATTTTAAGTATTGTTCATTCCTATGTCAGTTGTCTATTAACTTTTTCTACACACTGTACATAATTGCAAGGAAATATTTAATTTTAATATAAATTAATTAATCACTTTAATAAATATTTTTACCTTATGGATTAATCGTTGATGCTTATTTCTTCATTTTTTTAACTTTTAAAATTGTATTTATTGAGAGAGAGAGAGAGAGAGAACAAGCGCAAGCAGGGGGAGCTGCAGAGGGAGAGGGAAAAGAAGAAGCAGGTTCCCCACCAAGCAGGGGGTCAAGCTCAGTCTCAGGGCCTTGGGATCATGATCTGAGGTGATGGCAGAGGCTTAGCTGACTGAGCCACTGAGTCTAATTGTTATCTTTG
>NW_026756936.1:0-1135 GCF_022355385.1 Mustela nigripes
ACCCCAAATATATAGGCTGACCCGGGCACTAATGCCCTTTCTGACACTGCCTGAGCCTGGACCTCCTGGCCCCACCCAGACAGCTGGCCGCACACTGAGCTCATCGGACCCGCCATGGCCTTAGGTCGTCATCTCTTCTCAATCTCGGTTTTCAGGCTTCAGAACCTAGACCTTATCTCCAATCACGGTCCGGGTTTGAAAATGATGCAGAAATCAGAACTCTTTCCCCATGGCAAGAAACCTTGTGGTTGGCCTGTTGTCCAAAGTTCAGTGTCGTTGAAACCAGTGTGGCCCATGATGCCCCGCCCATGCTTGCAGGCCACATTTGTCACAAGCACACATTGTGACCCTCAGACTGAGCCCAGTCCTCAGGTAAGGCCTCTCAGTGGCTGGGTGGAGAGACAGCATATTGGGCTTGCCATGCCCCTAGGCCCCAATTTTTAACCATAGTTCGGGTTGTCCCTTCACTTTACCCCAGGGCTCTCTTTGGAATTCCTCTTTTGGTTTGACCCCTGAGGTAACAAACCTGAAAGGAGTCTTCCCATCCCACAGATTGACGAAAAACAATTGGGATAGGGCCAAATCCACAGAGAGCAAGATTCGTCTATGGCCCATGAGGCCTCCCCAACATTCCACGGCCATCGCTGATACAAAATCCAGAGACAAAAGCCTGAGCATGCGCCTCAGACTCGCTCATTCTTCATATCCTGAAGAGTTCTTCAGATAAGAACTTACACGGCACTCGAATGCACCCAAAATATATAGTCTAACCTGGGCACTAATGCAATGTCTGACAACCTGAGCCCGAACCTCATGACCAACACCCAGACAGCTGACCGCACACTGAGCACATCAGACCCGCCATGGCCTTATGTCATCATCTCTTCCCTACCTCAGTTTTAAGGCTTCAGAACCTAGACCTTATCTCCAATCACTGTCCACGGGTCACTATGATGCAGAGATCAGAACTCTTTCTTACCCATGGCAAGAAACCTTGTGGTTGGCATGTTGTCCAACGTTCAGTGAAGGAGAAAAGAGCATTCACCCTGAGGCCCCTCCCATTCTTGAGTGTGACGAGGGCATAAACGCGCATTGTGACCTTCATTGTGAGTCCTGTCCTCTAGTACGTCCTCTC
>NW_026756937.1:0-1135 GCF_022355385.1 Mustela nigripes
TAGAAGGACAAGTAGGGCCGGAGTGCTGAATAAGGACAGAGTAAGTGGCTCCAGTATCAATAAGAAAATTGATAAACTTACCTCCCACATCCAGGATAACCCGGGACTCAGTCATCTTGATGACAAAAGGAGCCAGACCAGCCTCTCAGGGCCCCGTCATGCCAGTTCCTCCTCCGGCTTCGGCTCTCGGGCGGGGAAGTGAGTTCCTGTCCCCTTCTCTCTCTGGAGACAAGGGCAGTCTCTCTTCCAATGTCCTGTTTCTTTACAGACAGGACATGGCCCTGGTGGAGAGTTCCTGTTCGGACATTTTCTGCTCCAGTGTCCGATCTGGCCACACGTATAGCATGGGGACTTACCTGGTTCCTTTCCTGCTGCTGGCCCCTTCTTTGGCCCCTGGTTAGTCTGGCGCTGTGGGGAATCCACAATAGCGGCAGCCATTACTTGAGCCTATATCTTACCCTGCAATTTAGTCCTCCGGTCCTTTTCTTGCCTCGAGGCCACATCTCTATTGTTAAAGACTTCAGTCGCTACCTCTAATAGGCGCTGGGTGGGAGTCTGAGGACCTAGAGCCATCTTAGTTAATTTTCAGCGGATGTCAGGGGCCAATTGACTTATAAAATGCATGTTCAGCATGGTTATTCCCTCAGGTGAGGCTGGGTCCAGATTTGTGTATTTACGGATGGCCTCCACCAGTCGCCCCTGAAATAGGGCTGGATTTTCTTCAGTTCCCTGTGTAACTTCCAGGAGCTTGTCAAAGTTCACAGGTTTAGAAAAATCCTTTTTTCATTCCTTCTATCAAACAAGTAATCATATGGTCCTGTTTCTCTCTCCCTAACTATCCTACTGATAGTTCCAATGTGGCTCAGTTTTAGGGACGGCAGTGCCCCCTGCTGGGTAATGATTCCTGTCTCTTACTGCTAGTTCATCAGCGAACTCCTGTGCTCCCTCCCAGATTCCTCTCTTTTCCTCAGGGGTGCAACAGTGAGTTAACATGATATATATATCCTTCCAGGTCAAATCGAACATAATAGATACTTCCTGAAAAACATCAATAAATTGAGAGGGGTTTTCTGAATACCGTCCTAAAGGTTGTTTTATCTGAGCCAGATCTGTCATGGAGAATGGGACATGGACC
>NW_026756938.1:0-1135 GCF_022355385.1 Mustela nigripes
TTATTGGACAGATCCTTTGAGTATGATATAGTGTCCTTCCTCATCTCTTATTATAGTCTTTGGCTTCAAATCTAATTGATCTGATATAAGGATTGCCACCCCTGCTTTCTTCTGATGTCCATTAGCATGGTAAATTGTTTTCCACCCTCTCACTTTAAATCTCGAGGTGTCTTCGGGTCTAAAATGAGTTTCTAGTAGGCAACATATAGATGGGTTTTGTTTTTTTATCCATTCTGATACTCTGTGTCATTTGATTGGGGGCATTTAGCCCATTAACATTCAGGGTAACTATTGAGAGATATGAATTTAGTGCCATTGTATTGCCTGTAAGGTGACTGTTCCTGTGTATTGTCTCTGTTACTTTCTGTTCTACTACTTTTAGGCTCTCTCTTTGCTTAGAGGACCGCTTTCAATATTTCCCATAGAGCTCGTTTGGTGTTTGCAAATTCTTTCAGTTTTTGTTTGTCCTGGAAGCTTTTTATCTCTCCTTCTATTTTCAGTGATAGCCTAGCTGGATATAGCATTCTTGGCTGCATGTTTTTCTCGTTTAGTGCTCTGAATATATCATGCCAGCTCTTTCTGGCCTGCCAGGTCTCTATGGATAAGTCTGCTGCCAATCTAATATTTTTACCATTGTATGTTACAGACTTCTTTTCCCGGGCTGCTTTCAGGATTTTCTCTTTGTCACTAAGACTTATAAATTTTACTATTAGGTGACAGGGTGTGGACCTATTCTTATTGATTTTGAGGGGGGTTCTCTGCACCTCCTGGATTTTGCTGCTTGTTCCCTTTGCCATATTAGGGAAATTGTTTCCAATAATTCTCTCCAATATACCTTCTGCTCTCCTCTCTCTTTCTTCTTCTCCTGGAATCCCAATTATTCTAATCTTGTTTCGTCTTATGGTGTCACTTATCTCTCGAATTCTCCCCTCGTGGTCCAGTAGCTGTTCTCCCTCTTTTTCTCAGCTTCTTTATTCTCTGTCATTTGGTCTTCTATATCACTAATTCTTTCTTCTGCCTCATTATTCCTAGCAGTGAGAGCCTCCATTTTTGATTGCACCTCATTAATAGCTTTTTTGATTTCAACTTGGTTAGATTTTAGTTCTTTTATTTCTCCAGAAAGGGCTTTTATATA
>NW_026756939.1:0-1135 GCF_022355385.1 Mustela nigripes
CCTTTTTTGTCTCGGGCGAACTATACTATTGGGATGGCCTCAGGAACTTTGGAGGGTTCTCCTAATTTGTACGATTTTGGACAATGGAATGGGCAGAATTCCCATGGATTGGGTAGGCACAGTCCTAATGTGTGGCTCCAGGGTCCCCAACCTGGATGGTGTGTGGCCCAGGACTTTGAGGACAGAAGTCTGAAAACAAAACTCAGCTTATGATTGGGGACATAGGTATGGCAGGCCCGATCTACAAACCATGAGCATACATCTTCAGGATATGAAGATAGTGCGAGTCTGAGGTGCTTGCTCAGACTTTTGTCTCTGGATTTTGTTTCAGCGATGGCCGTGGAATGTCGAGGAGGCCCCATGGGCCATGGACGAATCCTGCTCTCTGTGTATTTGGCCCGATCCCAATTGTTTTTCGTCAATCTGTTGGATGGAGGACTCCTTTCAGGGTTATTACCTCAGGTGTCCCACCAAAAGAGGAATTCCAAAGCAGAGCCCTGGGGAAGAAAGAAGGATCAACCAGAACTATGGTTAAAAATTGGGGCCTATGGGCATGGTAAGCCCAATATGCTGTCTCTTCATCCAGCCATTGAGAGGCCTTACCTGAGGACTGGGCTAAGGCTGAGGGTCACAATGTGAGTTTGCCACCTATGTGGCCCGCGAGCAATGGCGGGGCCTCATCGGACAAACATGTTTCCACTACACTGAACATTGGACAACAAGCCAACCACAAGGTTCTTGCCATTGGGCAGGAGTTCTGATTTCTGCATCATTTTCAAACCTGGCAAGTGATTGGAGATAAGGTCTAGGACCTGAATCCTGAAAACCGAGGTTGGTAAGAGATAACAACCTTATCTCTTACCAACCTAAGGCAATGGCTGGTCCTAGGTGCTCAGTGAGCGGCAAGCTGTCTGGGTGGGGCCAGGAGGTCCAGGCTCAGGTTCTGTCAGAAAGGGCATTATTGCCCAGGTCAGCCTATATATTTTGGGTACAGCCAATTGGCGTGCAGGTTGATCTTCATTTGGGGTTTCTGGGTAGCCCCAGAGGGCAATGTTTTTCTTCTGGAGGGCAAGCAGAGTGCTGCATTGTAATTCTGGATTGCCAAACTGGAGGGCTTGTGGGCCATTAGTCTGAG
>NW_026756940.1:0-1135 GCF_022355385.1 Mustela nigripes
TTGCTTTGGTTTAAAGGCATGTCTCCTCAAAACCCTGGAGTCCAATATCAGCATTGGGGTTTTCCTGAGGCACCCATCAGAACCAAACTCGTCTCCACAAGGAAACTTGTGCATGGGAGCTATGTCAAAAGCTGATTTGAATACTTCAGGGTACCGGTGCCACCGCCCCATTCCAAGGCCCTCATGGACGCAAACACACATTAGACCCATCCTCAGGAAAGTTCATTTCAACACAGCCACCCCGGTTGCTCCCGCAGAGCCATCAGATATAAACTGTCTTCTCCCTAGGAGACAATTGGAATGCGAGGCGGGCTTCCAAGGTCAGGACTCATCCATATGGGATGTCCTCTAGTACGTCCTGTCCTCTAGTACGTCCTCTCAGTGGCTGGACCATTAGATTTCATAATGGGCTTGATATGGCCCTAGGCCCCAATTTTTAACCAGATTTCTGGTTGTCCAGTCACAACTCCCCAGAGCTGTAATCTGGTATCCCTCATTTGGTAGAACACCTGAGGTTGAAAAACAAAACAAATCAAATCAACAACAACAAAAAAAACGGGACTTCTTCCATCCCACAAAGTGACCCCAAACTCCTTGGACGGGGCCAAATCCCAGAGAGTAAGACTCGTCCATTTCCTATGAAGTCACCCGGAAATTTCACGATCATGAGTGACACGATATCTAGAGACAAAAACGTGAGCAAGAGCCTCACACTCGCCCATTTTTCATATCCAAAAGTGTTCTCCTCATGGTCTGAAGATCAGTCCTGCCATACCTATGACCTGAAACATAAGCCGAGTTTGTGTATTCAGACAACTGTCCCAACAGCTCTGGCCTGAAACCCTACAGGCTCAGGCCCCTGAGTCCAAACCTGAAGACTGTGCTTGGCCTTTCCAAGGATTTCTGTGTGCCCATTCCAATGGCCACAACCCTACTTAGAGGATAAACCGCCAAAATTCCTGATGCCATCCCAATAGTGGTGGCTTCCCTGGACAAACAGGGGCAATCTGGGACCATCTGAGCACCTACCTGCACTCAGACCCGTAGACTGATATCCCTAGAGGTAATAAGGAACGAACAGGCCCCTAGACACCTATCGGATCCATTGCTTTGGTTTCGAGGCATCTCTCCTCAA
>NW_026756941.1:0-1135 GCF_022355385.1 Mustela nigripes
TATCTGGGGGAATTCCCAAAGATTCTCCTTCTGACTTCACCACCCATTAACTGCAGAGAAAATACAGCTGTCCAAGTATGTATTTAGTAAAATTAGAAGGTCTTGTTTCCCTTTTAAATCATCGAAGCCTCCTTGGAATAATTTTGAATGTGCCCTCTGCCCTCACTGGAACTCTTTGGATGGAAAGATGAATCCATTTGTTTACATCACCTTTGACAAAGGAAAAGACATCTTCCAAGTCACTATCTGACCTCAAACAGCAACATAACTCTAGATGCCTGCCATTTCCCCACCGTGTAGGCCCAATGGAATAAACACTGTTAGATGAAGGAACACATTCTATGTTCAAAACACACACCACGTCAATCTCATCTGTGATTCATGAACTGGCATGAGTCTCCTAATCCAGCTCACAACGCCTCACAGGTCTCAAGCCACAATGGCACTGTCACTCCAGACTGGGGGCCCCTGAGACAGACCACAGAACTACACTTGCCACCCAGAATGAGACTGTGACATTTGGAGATGTGCAAAACCTTCAGAGCAGGAAAAAACTGCATGCCTCCTGAGGTGACCACCACAATCAGAGCCCGCACAGGACAAAAAACCAGTGCCTGGTGTTCATTTGGACCCCCATACTCAATTCTGCCCTCATCAGTGTGAGTTCTCAGGGACCTGTGCAGGCCCAGCCCATGGTCACGGGTGGCTACTACGTGAACCTAGCGACAAAGCAATCCAGGCGTTAGGAGCACAAGTGACCAAAATCACTCCACAATGCCAGCCAATTCCCACAAAAATTCTCCCCAAATAAATATCTATTTGGGCAGAAATCTCATGTGAAATTGCCAGAAACCTCCTTTGAACTTGCATCCAGAGGTGGGAGCCCTCAGAGAAGCTGCCTGGATCTGGACCATTTTCCTGAGGGTTCGCAGCCCAAACCATGCCAGAAAGAGCTCTAAACTCCAGAGGCACACATGCTCCGAGTTGCCCCAGAATGCTGGCAGTCCTGGCCTCTACTCAGTCCCCTGGGAGGCCAGCCTCAGCACTGGCAGAATGGGTGTGCCATGCCCCTAGGACCTAAACCTAGGCCTAGGTTGGGTGTTCAGGCTTACATTCCCAGAGACCTGGTCCCCAA
>NW_026756942.1:0-1135 GCF_022355385.1 Mustela nigripes
CGTGCAGGTTGATCCTCATTGGGTGTTTCTGGGTAGCCCCAGACGGCAATGTTTTTCTTCTGGAGGGCAGGCAGAGTGCTGCATTGTAGGTCTGGATTGCCAAACTGGAGGACTTGTGGGCCAGTAGTCTGAGGAAGGAAGTCTGAGAACCCAAGCTAGGCCTAGGTTTCTGGGTGAGGATATGGCAGGCCAAACTACAGACCTGAATCGAGATTTCTTGCATCTGAATTCAGGGCGAGTATCGGACGATCACTCAGATTGGACATTCTGTCCATGATGGCCCCTTCTTGAAGGGGGGGTGTATCACGAGGCCATGGGTGTTTTCCCAAGATGTGAGTTGTGAGAAGCTCCAAACTGCAAAGATTCTTCTGTAGGACAATTGAGACCTGTTGTTTGGCTCCAGGACAACGATTCCGAGCAGGGTTCGAAGGATGGATGGCTGGGTAGCCACCTCGCATTCCAATAGTCTCCAAGCAACAAGACAGGTTAGATCTGCTGGATCTGGGGGAGCAACCGAGGAGGCTGAGTTGAAATGGACTCTCCCGTGGATGTGTCCTAATATGATTTTGGGTCTATGGAGACCTTGGAATGAAGCGGTGGCATTGGGTCCTGAAGGGTTCTCCTAAAGAGAGGCTTTCATATAGCTCCATCGTGCAAGTTTCCCATGTGTAGATGAGAATTGTTCTGATGGGTGAGTCAAGAAACAGCCATATGCTGTTATTGAAATCCAGGCCTCTGAGGAGAGATGCCTGGAAGCCAAACCAATGGATCCGAAAGGTGCCTAGGGGCCTGTTCGTTCCTTTTACCTCTGGGGACATCAGTCTACGGGTCTGAGTGCAGGTAGGTGCTCTGATGGGCCCAGATTGCCCCTGTTTGTCCTGGGAAGCCACAAATATTGGGATGGCCTCAAGGTTTGGAGGTTTATCCTATTTGTAGGGTTTTGGCCATTGGAATGGGCACATACAATTTCCTTGGAGAGAGCAAGCACAGTCGTCAGGTTTGGCTCCAGGGGCCTGAGCCTGTAATGTTTGTAGGCCAGGGCTCTTTGGATAGTTGTCTGAAGACACAAACTCGGCTTATGTTTCGGGTAATAGGTATGGCAGGACTGATCTACAGACCATGAGGAGAACTCTTC
>NW_026756943.1:0-1135 GCF_022355385.1 Mustela nigripes
TTTGGAGTGGAGTCTTTTGGGTTTTCCACATATAGTAACATATCATCTGCAAAGAGTGATAATTTGACTTCTTCTTTGCCAATTTGGATGCCTTTAAGTTCCTTTTGTTGTCTGATTGCTGAGACTAGGACCTCTAGTATTATGTTGAATAGCAGTGGTGATAATGGACATCCCTGTCGTGTTCCTGACCTTAGCGGAAAAGCTTTCAGTTTTTCTCCATTGAGAATGATATTTGCGGTGGGTTTTTCATAGATGGCTTTTATGATATTGAGGTCTGTGCCCTCTATCCCTACACTTGGAAGAGTTTTGATCAGGAAGAGATGCTGTACTTTGTCAAATGCTTTTTCAGCATCTATTGAGAGTATCATATGGTCTTGTTCTTTCTTTTATTGATCTGTTGTATCACATTGACCGATTTGCGGATGTTGAACCAACCTTGCAGCCCTGGAATAAATCCCACTTGGTCGTGGTGAATAATCCTTTTGATGTACTGTTGAATCCTATTGGCTAGTATTGTGTTGAGTATTTTCGCATCTGTGTTCATCAAGGATATTGGTCTATAGCTCTCTTTTTTGATGAGATCCTTGTCTGGATTTGGGATCAAGGTGATGCTGGCTTCATAAAATGAGTTTGGAAGTATTCCTCCATTTCTATTTTTTGGAACAGTTTCAGGAGAATAGGAATTAGTTCTTCTTTAAATGTTTGGTAGAATTCCCCCGGGAAGTCGTCTGGCCCTGGGCTTTTGTTTGGAGATTTTTAATGACTGTTTCAATCTCCTTACTGGTTATGGGTCTTTTCAGGCTTTCTATTTCTTCCTGGTTCAGTTGTGGTAGTTTATATATTTATAGGAATGCATACATTCTTCCAGATTGTCTAATTTATTGGCGTAGAGTTGCTCATCATTATGTTCTTATAATAGTTTGTATTTCTTTGGTGTTAGTTGTGATCTCTCCTCTTTCATTCATGATTTTATTTATTTGGATCCTTTCTCTTTTCTTTTTGATAAGTCGGGCCTGGGGTTTATCAATTTTATTAATTCCTTCAAAGCACCAGCTCCTAGTTTCGTTGATTTGTTCTATTGTTTTTTTTGGTTTCTATTTCATTGATTTCTGCTCTGATCTTTATGATTTCTCTT
>NW_026756944.1:0-1135 GCF_022355385.1 Mustela nigripes
CCTCAATGTATGCAGTGTCCAAGGTGCAACCGCAGCCCCACCCCATCTCCCTTTCTACCATCCCAGTCTCATTCCAAAATGTGCCAAACAAGACACCTTTGTAGAAATACAACCCCGACAGCAAGCTCTCCACTCATTTCTGCCTCGGAACTGTAACTTACAAAACATCTCTCTGACGGAAACACAAATTGCAAATAACCTTTATCTCCAGCTCCCACATAGTAGATCAATACCACTTTACACAGAACAGCTGTTCCATGTATTTTCCTTCTATGTATGAAGGGGTCACGTTCATTAACACTACAAATTGTACATTATATTCAGAAGTTTCAGAGCCTTGAAAGAATATGGAATTGCTGGCATTCTAGCCACTTTCCCAGTTTGCTCTCTCCCTACTTCTAAGTCCTACTTTAGAACTGCTATTTTGAGATTTCTATTTTCTGAAGCTGCTTTGACCAAAGGCATTCTGTCAGCTCAGAGTGAGAAAGATGGCGGGGCTCAGAAGTGTGAAAAAATGCTAGTGTTAGGCCCAAAGGAAGCCTGGCGAAGTCCAAAGACAGACAAGCTAAAGAGACTTCCGTGCTTTGAGATTCTTTAAGTCTGTGTGTGTGCCTTTTCTTCTTCCAATGACCTCTCTCCTCATCACGTGTCCTTCATTAACAAAAATTTTCTGGATCAGAGAATTCACTCTGTGCTCTCCTTCAGACACTCCATTCAATTTACACCTTTTATTACAGTGGCTTAACATCACCATACAAGAACAAGAGTACAATATACCTTCGTCTAGACATCCCTAGATATTAAAAATGATATGGCCACACCGCAGAGGATCCAGACATAAGCACCTTTAAAGCCAGAGTTTGGGAGATGTGATCTGAATGCAAGTATCAAAAAGGAACTAGCTGGTTAACCCAAAAAAGAAAAAAAACATATTATGACTTGAAGCCATATAAAAGTAAGAAATTCAAACTCTTTTCAGAATTTTAGGTACCTACAGAGCCAACACTTTTTAACACTGAAACCAGCTACTAAATCCCAATCCTTAGAAATTAAACATATACGTTTCGATAGTTTAAGTACAGACCCAGGGGATACAGAAAACAGATAAAGCTCCTCCTGGCTCTGATTCAAACCT
>NW_026756945.1:0-1135 GCF_022355385.1 Mustela nigripes
ATTGAAATAAAGGCCTCTGAGGAGAGATGCCTGGAAACCAAAGCAATGGATTGATAGGTGTAAAGGGGCCTTTCGTTCCTTTTACCTCTGGGGACATCAGTCTACGGGTCTGAGTGCCGGTAGGTGCTCAGATGGGCCCAGATTGCCCCTGTTTGTCATAGGAAGCCACAAATATTGGGATGGCCTCAGGGACTTTGGAAGTTTATCCTATTATTTGGGTTGTGGCCTTTGGAATGGGCACACACAATTCCCTTGGAGAGGGCAAGCACAGTCGTCAGGGTTGGCTCCAGGGGCCTGAGCCTGTAGGGTGTGTAGTCCAGGGCTGTTCGGACAGTTGTCTGAAAACACAATCTCAGCATATGTTTCGGGTCATAGGTATGGCAGGACTGATCTACAGACCATGAGGAAAACACTTCGGTATATGAAAGAAGGGCGAGAGTGAGGCTCTTGATCAAGTTTTTGTCTCTAGATATCGTGTCACTCATGGTTTGAAATTTCCGGGTGACTTCATGGGAAATGGACGAGTTTACACTCTGGGGGGTTGGCCCCTTCCAAAGAGTTTGGGGTCATTCTGTGGGATGGAAGAAGTCCGTTGTTCTTTTGTTGTTAATTTGTTTTGTTTTGTTTTTCAACCTCAGGTGACGCACCAAATGAGGGATTCCAGAGAAGAGCCCTGGGGAGGTGTGACTGGACAACCGGTTATCTGGTTAAAAATTTGGGCCTAGGGACATGTCAAGCCCATTATGACATCTAATGGTCCAGCCACTGAGAGGACTTACTAGAGGACAGGACTCACGCTGAGGGTCACAATGCCTGTTTATGCCCTCGTATCACTCATGAATGGTCGGACCTCAGGCTGAATGCTGGTTTCTCCTACACTGAACGTTGGACAACATGCCAACCACATGCTTTCTTGCCATGGGTAAGGAAGTGTTCTGATCTGCATCACAGTGACGCGTGGGCAGTGATTGGAGATAAGGTCTAGGCTCTGAAGACTAAAAACTGAGGTATGGAAGAGGATGACCTGAGGCCATGTCGGGTCAGATGTGATCAGTGTGCGGTCACCTGTCTGGGTGTTGGTCACGAGTTCCGGGCTCAGGTTGTGAGACAGTGCATTAGTGCCCAGGTTAGACTA
>NW_026756946.1:0-1135 GCF_022355385.1 Mustela nigripes
CAGCCTGAGACCAGTCCTCATAATTTCCGGGTGACTTCATGGGAAGTTGACGTGTCTTACTCTCTGGGGGTTTGGCCCCGTCCAAAGTGTTTGGGGTCATTCTATGGGATGGAAGAAGTCCGTTGTTCTGTTGTTGTTGATTTGTTTTGTTTTGTTTTCAACCTCAGGTGTCCAACCAAATGAGGGATTCCAGAGTAGAGCCCTGGGGAGGGGCGACTGGACAACCAGAAATATGGTTAAAATTGGGGCCTAGAGACATGTCAAGCCCATGATGACATCTAATGGTCCAGCCACTGAGAGGACGTACTAGAGGACAGGACTCACGCTGAGGGTCACAATGCGTGTTTATGCCCTCGTCGCATCAAGAATGGCGGGGCCTCAGGCTGAATGCTGGTTCTCCTTCACTGAACGTAGGACAACATGCAAACCACAAGGTTTCTTGCCATGGGTAAGGAAGAGTTCTGATTTCTGCATCACAGTCACCCCTGGGCAGTGATTGGAGATTAGGTCTAGGTTCTGAAGCCTGAAAACTGATGTAGGGAAGAGATGATGACCTAAGGTCATGGCGGGTCTGATGTGCTCAGTGTGCGGTCAGCTGTCTGTGTGTTGGTCACGAGGTCCGAGCTCAGGTTGTCAGACAGTGCATTAGTGCCCAGGTTAGACTAAATATTTTGGGTGCCTTCGAGTGCCGTGTAGGTTCTTATCTGAAGAACTTTTCATTATATGTAGAATGAGTGAGTCTGAGGCCCGTGATCAGGCTTTTGTCTCATGGGCCATGGACGAATCTTGCTCTCTGTGGATTTTGGCCTGATCCCAATTGTTGTTCGTCAATCTGTGGGATGGGAGGACTCCTTTCAGGTTTGTTACCTCAGGTATCCCACCAAAAGAAAAATTCCAAAGCAGAGCCCTGGGGAAGACTGAAGGGAGAACCCGAACTATGGTTAAATATTGGGGACTAGGGGCATGGCAAGCCCAATATGCTGTCTCTCCATCCAGCCACTGAGAGGCCTTACCTGAGGAGTGGGCTCAGGCTGAGGGTCACAATATATTTTGTGACCCATGTGGCCCACAAGCATGGGCGGGGCCTCATGGGCCACACTGGTTTCAAGTACACTGAACCTTGGACAACATGCCT
>NW_026756947.1:0-1134 GCF_022355385.1 Mustela nigripes
CATTCCGAGGTTTGGACTCCCTCGAACCCTACAATCAGACAACGGACTGGCCTTCATCTCCAGCATCACATAACAGATCTCTGAGAGCCTCAACATCACCTGGAAACTCCATATCCCCTACCATCCCCAATCGTCGGTTAAGGTCAAGAGGTCCAATGGCCTCCTCAAGGAACAACTCACCAAACGCACTCTTGAAACCTGACTGTCTTGGCCAACCCTTTTCTCACTAGCACTCACGTGCCTTAGGGCCTCCCCTAGCCACCCATCAGGTCTCAGTCCCTTTGAGCTCCTGTACAGCAGGCCCTTTCTACTCAATCACAACCTGCCTGCCTCTGCTCCAACCCTCCTATCCTATCTGCCCTATCAGAGCCTCTTACTAGCCCTCCTAAGGGCTCATGCAGGTTCAACCATCTCTCCCCTGACAGCCCGAGTGGAGACTTCTCCCAGGCCCAAAATGCTGGGGACCAAGTTCTCCTAGGAGAATTTCACCCAAAGTTCTTACAGCCCAGGTGGACCGGCCCCCATACTGTTATTCTTACAACTCTCACAGGGGCAAAATTCCTAGGACACCACCCATGGGTACACATCTCCCCTTTAAAACCAGCCCTACAACAGGATGGCTGGACTTCCCAAACCCTGGGGCTCACGTGGTTGCAGATTTCCCGCACCACTTCTTCTCACCCTCCTCCTTCTACACCCCCCCATAGCTGTCCCTCAGGTGACCCTGAATTCAGGTGGTACTTCTTCCTAGTGGAAACTTGGGCACCACACGGTCTAGTCAGCTGGTCACCACAGATTGCCAGTCTGGAGGGTGCCAGTCCAAGCGGAAATGGCCGTCCTCTCCACCCCCCTCCTGTGACAAAAAAGGGCTGTGTTTCTTCCTCTTGTTATGGGGGTCTCCTTGGTGTCTTCCCTAGTGGCCACCTGGCTGGGCACTGGGGCCATAGCTCACTCCACAGGAGCTACCTGAGATTTATCTGAACAGCTCTGAACAGCCATGGAAGTCTCAGCTGAGTCCTTGGCATCTCTACAATGACAGATTACTTCAGTGGCCCAGGTAGCCCTACAGAACCAGCAAGTCCTGGACCTGCTCACTGCAGACAAGGGAGGAACCTGTTTATTCCTCAATGAAGA
>NW_026756948.1:0-1134 GCF_022355385.1 Mustela nigripes
TTTTGTTTCCAGAATTGCTGTTCTTCTTCTCTTCGATCTGCCGATGGATTTTCAGGTGTTTGCAATCTTTAGATAAGCTATCTAGCTGATCTCCGGCTAGCTGAAGCAGTCTCAGCTTGCTACTTCTCCGCCATCTTGACTCCTCTCCCCCTCTGGTGTCATTTCTGATAGCCTAACATTTTCCTTCTTTACTTTTCTCTATTTTGTCACATCCTTTTATCTTGTCGCCTTTTCCTTGACATCTTCCCATTACTCCTTTCATCTTTCCCTTCTTCCCTTCATCTCCTGTTAATGCTCTACTTTCTAACATCCCACCCCTTCTCTCATGCCTCACAGCATTCTGTGTGGTCACTCTGATGTCTACTGTCATGCCCTAGGTTGGGGCTCTAAATCTGCTCTAAGTGCTATGACTACAGTGCTTATGACCACATAGCTTTGGCAACAGAGATCTCCTACAACACCCCCTGATGTGACATTTAGAATAGTATACATATCAGTGTTACTTTTTCTATAAAAGAAACTTTAAAAATATGAATATATTACTTTTGCTTGAAAAAACACTACTTTTTACTTGTATAGGTTTTTTTTAAAAGTGTTATGCTACAAAGGAAGTTTAAAGAGAAAATATCTTCCAGGTACATCAGTTACCTGCTCATATGACAGTCCTCACTTAAGTTCAAGGAATACATGAAGACATTCTTACCAAAAACTAAAATATTACAGATCAAGCTAGGGTCTCTCTTTGACCATAATCCCCACTCAATCCTAACCCTCTCTGCAGGGTAACTTACTGTTATCATACTCTGTGTCCTTCAGCAATTTATGTGTATTTGTTTCTCATATTCCTGCCTGAGAACATTTCATTTGCCAAATTTATATCAACTTTTGTGGGTGAAAGTTTGTATTTATGTTTTCTGGTTATTAGTGAAATACAGCAGTCTTTTACAATTCATTTATTTATTAATTTAAATTAAATTAGCCAAGGTATTATCATTAGTTTTTTAAAGCATAAGTGGGTTAACTGAACATAATAATAAGATTAATTTTTTAAATTTTTTTATTATGTTCAGTTAACCCACTTATGCTGGTTAACATCATTAGTTTTGATATACTGTTCACTGATTTATTAGTTGA
>NW_026756949.1:0-1134 GCF_022355385.1 Mustela nigripes
TATCTCAATGCTTATCTTATATTCTCTAGAACAACAGAATACTGTCTAATAGAACTTTCTGCAATGATGGTAATTTTCTATACCTGTGTTGCTCAGTATAGTAGCAACTAACCACATGTGATCATTGAGCTCTTAAAATGAGCCAGTGATCATAGAACCAAAACAAATAACCCTATAGTTTGTATGAAACCACAAAAGATCCTGAATAGCCAAAGCAATCTTGAAAAACAAAGCTGGAGGTATCATGATCCCAGATTTTAAGATATACTATAAAGCTGTAGTAGTCAAAATAGTATGGTACTGGCACAAAAAAAGACATGTTCATCATCAAAGGAACAGAATAGAGAGTCCAGAAATTAACTCATGTTTATGTGGTCAATTAATCTATGACAAAGGAAGTATGGGAAAAAGAGAGTCTCTTCAACAAATGGTGCTAGGAAAATTGGACAGCTACATGCAAAAGAATGAAACTGGACAACTTTCTTATACCATATACAAAAACAAACTCAAAATGGATTAAAGACCCAAATGCGAGACTGGAAATCATAAAACTCCCAGGAAAAAGCATAGGCAGTAATTTCTTTGACACAGGCCATAGAAACATTTTCTAGGTCTATCTTCTCTGGCATGGAAAACAAAAAGGCAACGTACTGAATGGGAGAAGACATTTGAGAGGATGATATATCTGATAAAGGGTTAATATCCAAAATACATAAGGAACTTATACAACTCAACACCCCCCAAAAATAATCTGATTAAAATGGACAGAGGGCCCGAATAGACATTTTTCCAAAGAACCCATACAGAGGGCCAACAGGCACAGGAAAAGATATTTAGCATCACTAACTATTAATTGAAGTATAAATCAAAACCACAGTGAAATACCACCTCACACCTGTTAGAATGGCTAAAATTGAAAGAACAAGAAATAGCAAGTGTTGATGAGGATGTAGCGAAAAAGGAACCCTCATGCGCTATTAGTAGGAATGTAAATTAGTGCAGCCACTGTGGAAAACACTATGGAGGTTCCTCAAAAAATTTAAAATAAAAATACCATATGATCCAGTAGTTGTACTACTGAGTAGTTACCCAAAGAAAATGAAAACATTAATTCAAAAAGATAAATGACCCCCC
>NW_026756950.1:0-1134 GCF_022355385.1 Mustela nigripes
CCTATTGGCTAGTATTTTGTTGAGTATTTTAGCATCTGTGTTCATCAAGGATATTGGTCTATAGCTCTCTTTTTTGGTGGGATCCTTGTCTGGTTTTGGGATCAAGGTGATGCTGGCCTCATAAAATGAGTTTGGAAGTTTTCCTTCCATTTCTATTTTTTGGAACAATTTCAGGAGAATAGGACTTAGTTCTTCTTTAAATGTTTGGTAGAATTCCCCCAGGAAGCCGTCTGGCCCTGGGCTTTTGTTTTTTTGGAGATTTTTAATGAGTGTTTCAATCTCCTTACTGGTTATGGGTCTTTTCAGGCTTTCAACTTCTTCCTGGTTCAGTTGTGGTAGTTTATATGTTTCTAGGAATGCATCCATTTCTTCCGGATTGTCAAATTTATTGGTGTAGAGTTGCTCAATGTATGTTCTTATAACAGTTTGTATTTCTTTGGTGTTAGTTGTGATCTCTCCTTTTTCATTCATGATTTTATTTATTTGGGTCCTTTCTCTTTTGTTTTTGATAAGTCAGGCCAGGGGTTTATCAATTTTATTAATTCTTTCAAAGAACCAGCTCCTAGTTTTATTGATTTGTTCTATTATTTTTTTGGTTTCTATTTAATTGATTTCTGCTCTGATCTTTATGATTTCTCTTATCCTGCTGGGCTTAGGGTTTCTTTCTTGTTCTTTCTCCAGCTCCTTTAGGTGTAGGGTTAGGTTGTATACTTGAGAACTTTCTTGTTTATTGAAAAGGCTTGTACTGGTATATATTCTCCTCTCAGGACTGTCTTTGTTGTGTTCCACAGATTTTGAACCATTGTGTTTTCATTATCATTTGTTTCTATGAATTTTTTCAATTCTTCTTTAATTTCCTGGTTGACCCATTCATTCTTTAGAAGGATGCTGTTTAGTCTCCATGTATTTGGGTTCTTTCCAAATTTCCTCTTGTGGTTGAGTTCTAGCTTCAGAGCATTGTGGTCTGAAAATATGCAGGGAATGATCCCAATCTTTTCATACCTTTTGAGACCCAATTTAGGACTGAGGATGTGATCTATTCTGGAGAAAGTCCATGTGCACTAGAAAAGAATGTGTATTCTGTTGCTTTGGGATGAAATGTTCTGAATATATCTTGATGTCCATCTGGTCCAG
>NW_026756951.1:0-1134 GCF_022355385.1 Mustela nigripes
CCAACAGGAGTGGGGTGGGAAAGGTGCGGGAGGGTTGGCAGAGGGTGCAACAGGAGCCTTTGTGTTGAGTGAACCCAGCCTCGGGGAACAGCCCACTCCCCTGGATTGAGTATCTGGGTCAAGCATAGACAGGAGGGAGGTAGGAAGAGGGCAAAAGTGAGGGGCTAGAGAAAAGTGATTAAAAATGCGGCACACATTCATAAGAGACTGAACCCAACTTCTGTCTCTTCTGCAAATGAACTGGGTGACCTCCGGCAAGCTGCTTAACTTCCCTGGGCCTCCATTGCCTCCTGTCTCTTTGGGGCTTTGTACATGCTGTTCCCTCTGCCTCTACCACTAACATTCATGCTCCCCTCCTCACTTGGCACTTGGCCTCAATTACTCTTTATTTTACTTTGAGACAGAATTGTGGTTCTCTTTCCTCCTCCTGGCAGCTTTCCCTGCCCTCCCAAGCCTGTGTTGGATGTCCCTTCTCTGTGACCCTCCCGCACCCAGCCATTCCCAGTCATAGCCCTTCAGTCCTATATCCTCATTCCCTGTTAATTTGACCACTCCTTGAAGGCAGGACGCATGACTTATTAATCATCATTATATCTCCAGTGCCTGACACAGTTCCTGGCATGAAGAAGATGCTCAGGGATGAAAAGGGGAAAATACTAAGTGAGCTGAAGAGGGAGAGGGGCATGAGACCTGGGGCCAGGACCTGGCTCTGCTTTGGGTTTCTTTGAGATCTAGGATATGGTATTCTGATTCTGTCAGTCCCACCAGTTGCACAAATACTGTAGCACTTGGACTGGAAGGATCTTGGACAGTCATTATCTCCCTAGCCCACCAACTGCTGGTCTTGCTCCATCAGCCAGTCCAGAATCCTAGGCAGTTTCTGTGGCTTCTCGCTCCTCCACATCTGCTCCAACCCAATCTCCACTGCTGCTACATCTTAACTATTTCTCCAATTCCCACCCTCTCCTGCCACCCCCACCACTCCCACCCCAGGGCAGGCCACCATCATCTCCTGCCTGAGCCCCTGGGCAGGGGAGGCCACACGTTCCCCTACTTGGAGCTGTGCTTCCTCCAAACTGATCTCCATGCTGCCACTGAGCCCTCTTGGAGAGCACATCTGATCACGGTATCTGT